>NW_006159809.1:1130859-1142446 GCF_000334495.1 Tupaia belangeri chinensis | reverse complement strand
CTAAATACAGTTAGAGGGTTACATCATTGGTCCAACTAGAGAGTGGAGGGACCTGAATCACATTCACATCTGGCCTATACTGTCTTCCCAGGGCATCTAAAATGAGGCTAATGCTCACTGTGGTACTACTGCTATCTGTATTAGAATCAACTCAAGTGCAGATTAAACATACAGCCATACGATACACATACCCTGCCAAATAACAATAATAGCAACTAACTGTGAGGTCAAAACTTCTAGCATAAGAGTCTGACGTATGCATGATGAAGAAACCCTAGGTAGTTTTTACTCATGCTGAAGTCTGACATCATTGCTGTAAAACCTAGGTGTATCCTTCAGAGAAAAAAAAAAAATGTGGGAGGAAAAAAAATTAAAAAGCTCTTTGCAAAGCCCTAGTTACACTTCCCCCAGTTTTCCTTTTATTTTTATTTTTATCTCATTTTTTTTTCTTGCCACCAGGCATAAGTTTCTTTCAGTCAGTCCTGACTTATAGTCCCATTGTGGTTATGATTCATCCCAAACACTTTCAAACTGAACTGCAGCAAAATCAATAAATCAATGTAATTAAATCACTATCATAAAGAATATTACTCAACAGTATAAGAACTGTAACTACTTGCCCTAACATGTGTTTCTTTCCATTTCCTATCCTGGGAGTAGATGCAATTCTCAAGTGAACAGTTTCAGGAAATATCTTGATAGAATCTCAAGATGTACTTGAGCAACCGGTACACGGTAATGATGGCTATGACTTAAAGATCTCTGGGGGCCAATCGTAGGACCATAAAAAAATGCTTAAATTCAAGAAAGAAAACACAATAGGAAACAAGAAATGGCTGGTGAAGAGTCTACAAAGGATAATATGAGTTACAGAAGTAGTTTTTCTCAGTTCTATAAAACCAACATGTATTTAGCCTAGGCAGGTTAAAACAGCTAGCCTATTTTGAGACATGAGAACAATAGAAGGGCATTTAAAGTTTTTCCATCTTTTCTGCCTTGCAGAATTTAAAACTTGAATCAGTTAAGCTGTTAGTACAGTAGAAACAATCTGTATAGATCTGGTGCATTGAATTTTCTTCACCTAGCTAATACTAAATTCAATTTTGTCTTCTACAGCAAAGCATTAAAATTTCTACAACTGTATCTATTTTCCACTTATCTCAGGATCTCAAATAAGAAATCATTTTGAACAATTATATGATATATATTTGAAACTTTTATAAAACTGCTTCAACATGCCATTTTTAGGTGGTTTCAATTGGACCTTAAAGCTAAGTTGTTAGAGTTTAAAAGTGTAAAAGTGCAGCGTGACAGCCCTATAGACTACAGGAAGAACTAAATAGACAATGATAACAGTTTCTTTTGGCCAGGAAACTGTACAAAAGGTTATTCTTTTTTACACATTACTGAAGGCAGACTGAAAAATATAACCTATGTGATTTTTTTTGTTGTCGTTGTTTGTTTCTTAGCCTCATTTAACTTGATGAATTGACAAAAGCCTTCAACAACGACTAAGATGGAGAAAGACTGGGAAAGTCTGTCTATGGGTGGAAAATCATGACCCTGAATCAAAACTGTGAATGAGCCCGCAGGGGCAGCTGAGGCTCAGGAGGATGCTTTACCCTCATTAGGGAGCAATTTCCTCCACAGAACTGAGCATAGAGTCTATCTCCTTCTCAGCATTAAAGGATTTCTAGGAGAAATACAGTGTTGGTAATTGTGCAGTCTTTTCTACAACATAGATGCTGACATTTCAGATTCCAAGGGCTGTAATAAGTGATAGCTTGGGAGAGACAGGTTTGGTATGCAAACTGGCTAGGTTGGAGAAAGGTCAAACCTGGTTATTCTCCAGGTCTTGGTGGTTGCATCAATGACATTTAAGGGGTTGGAAGAGGTAATTTGGAACACAGTTAAGTATCCTCAGGGACATCAGGCTGCAAAGGCTCAGTATTGTCCGTTTGTAGAAAGGGATGATGCCCTAAGTGGGAGGAGGCAGAAAGCATTTTACTTCTCTGGCATTTTGTAGTTTGTGGAATAGGGAGCAAGAGATTGCTTATCTTGGGTTTTCTTCTTAACTTTCAGAGCTGAAGAGTAGTAGAATTACTAAAATTACTTTGACTATTCCCACATCTTTCCCTTGGATTTCTCTGTAGGCATTATCTGAATTCTGCTAATTGTCTCAGGAAGCTTCCGATATTTATTTTTTCCTTCCTGAAATCAATTTACATCCCTCCATGGTAAGCAGTGGTGAAAAGTTTCACATGGGAGCACACTAATACTTTCTCACTGGGGATTACTTTGTACTTGGAAGGATACTGTGCATCCTTAGTGCTATATTCCAAGGGAACTTCTTGCAGAACAATTCATACTTAGAAGAAAACAGTTTGATACACTTAAACTATAAAAATTTAGCCACAGGGGCCAGATAGTGGTGCCCTGTTAAAAAATTATGGTTAGAAAGGCAATCCCGCATGGGAAAGTTCTAGGTTCACATCTGGAGACCTTCCTGAGTACACCAAGTCCATGAGTGCCCATGGTATGGGGCTAACCAATGGCCGAAGGTGGGTCATGACATCAAAACCCTGTTGGGGGTGCTGTTTTCTGTCTGTCTATCTGTCTCTCATCTTCTCTGCTCCTCTTACTCATGAAAGAAATAAATATACTTTAAAAATGAGACAGATTAAGAATTTTAAAAAAAGCCACACAAATAAATGTTTCCTAAACCCAAGAGATAACAAAAGAAGATACAACCATTATATTTAAGCTAATTAAGAAATGATATCCAGCCTTTTTCTCTAAAACTACAGGCCATGCCCCAAGGAAATGCTGACTTTCTGGACTGCAGCAGATTCTCCTCAGCAGTCCCTTCAGAGAAACCTGTCCCTACTCTCCTTGGATTCTACATCCAACGGATTGAGGACCAAAGAGATCAAGTAGTTTGTTCTTCAGCCTGCTTTTGACTCACCTTGAAGAGTTCTAGCTTTGCTCTAGGATTGCATTTTTTCCTTGAAAAATTGACAGCGGACCCGGAAACATCAATTTATATAGTCAATGGAGAGTGTGAGTCTCAATTCCCAGAAATATGATCTACCTTATTGCCTTAAAAAGACAAATGTATTGTGACATATTACAACAATCCTAAGCCAGTCTGTGTATTAGGGAATTAACTAGATCAAATGTTCTTTTTCTCTGCACAAGATAATTTCCCATTAATACTTCATTGGGTAATAATAGAGTCAATAATTAGCCCAAAGTTGATGGATCATCTATGAGCCTTCTCTTTCCTTTACTCTCCTCACCACTTTACACCTATAATGACTACAAAATCAGCCTCTCCATATACAGTTGAGGCCACACATGGTATTCTAAAACTTAAAATTCAGTTCTGACAGACACTGAAGTATTTTGAGCCGTCAGAGAAGACATGATGAATTTTTCTGTCTTTCTATGCAAAATATGTCATAACCTTTCTAACAACCTAATGTAATGAATTTTCTACAATGCTTCCCACACCTTTGTCCTGAAAACTGTCTCTCCTACCACCTCTTATACCTGACTCAGCTCCTACCTGCTCTATCTCAGTTCCTCGTGACAAAATGCATACTGCCTAAATAATAGCTGGTGATCTGCAAATGATTCCTTCCTTCCAAGAACCAGCCTTGACCAACCATTTCTCAAACAAGTAGAACCTCAGTTTAGACCACCTACTAAGCCTCCTTAAAACATTCTGCCCTCCTGTCTTAACTTAGAATGCCTGGCGTTTTCAGTAAAGGCTCACGTTAATAGGACTTGATTGATCTTCTCCCAGATTATCTATAAAATGTACATTTAACATCAGAATCCACTTCATGGAGCCTTCAGAAGGTTTCAAGTGATATTGTGATTTTTTCCAAGTGATATTGTGATTTCCCTTGTTTTCATATGTACACTTGTCCTCTTTAGAATGGATTTGCTGGCCATTATAAGCTGTTCTACAAACCAGGGACCACAAAGCAATTACAGAAGCAGTGAACGTTGGATTTCTATCCACGTATAAAAGAGAACCTGAAAACTATTTGTTAATGAGAGAGATATGGCAGATACCCAACTCTTGACTGGAGGGATTTTTTTTTTTTTTCAGATTCTTGTCAATGACCGAATTCCATATTTTGACACTCATAGTATATAGATCTTTCCCTCAATAACCACTCAGGTTACTGTCCAAATGAATGTCATCACTCATGTGAACTGTAACTATTTCCTCCTCTGACTACCCTAGTCCCATGTGATCTATTCTTTTCATAGAAATCACAACATTTTTTCCAAAAGTTGAAACAGGACATGTCACCCTTCTGCTTTAATACCCATGGTTTCACACTTCAGTGCCTTTTATTTCCTAGAAAACCAAACTTATTATTCTTCTGTTCTTAATTATTTCTTGATGTCCTTGGTCTCACATCCGCCCAAGACTGGCTTCTTCCCATTATTTAGGTCTCTGCTTCAAAGGTCTCTTTACAGAGATGTCCTCTGGAACACCAAATCTATCTCTCCCTTCAGTACTCTGCAGTGCATTAACCTGCTCAATTTACTGATTCTGTTTTTTGAATAATAAATAGTATTTTAATTTTTCTATATTTTTATTACTTGCTAACTTTCACACTCACACCAGAAATTTATATTATATATAGTAAGAAAATTGTCTTATCTTGTTCACAGTGGTAACCATAATGCCTAGAATAGACGCAAAATCAGCGCTGAGTTTTAACTTTTAATAGTTCTTAACATTTTTGGTCTAATGTATACTTTGCAAAAAATAATATATCCAATTTCTCTGAGAAAATCGTGGTGTTCAACTGAAATTTTTTCCTCATATTTATGTTTTTTTTTTTCATATTGAATGGCATTTTGTCCAAGCATGTTTGCTTTTTCAGAACTAAGATTTCCTCTTTGCTGTAATTGTAGATTCTAATTTTTTAATTTATTTTATAATTAACATTAATATTATCATTAACTACTTTCTGAGAACTTATAATATACTGTAACTTATAATATACTGTGGAAGTATTCTAAACAGTTTACAAGAATTATTCCATTCTTAACATCCTTGTGTGTAACAATATAGAACTATGTTATGTTTATCTCATACAGAAAAACTGAAGTTCTAAAAGGATAAGGCTTATAATCATATAGGTAGTAAATAGAAGAGCCAAGATTTAAATTCAGATTTTGGTGGTCTGAAGTCCAGGATCCAAGTTCTTAAATGAATAAATAGATAAAAACTCAAAGCTAATATACATCGTATTTAAAATATTTTCTTGTATATATTTTCTTTTCCAAACACACTCTTCTGAAAACTTCTTTTAAACCAAAGACATCCATTCCTTTGGTGTTTCTAGGAAGAAAGAAGATGACCTAAAATAAAAGGGCAATGGATTATTTTTAAATATCAAAACTAATATTTTGGGAAACTAAGAAATTACAATAATGTTAAGTCTCACTGGAAAAAATTTTTTTTCTAAATCAAAGCTAATTTTTTTTACTAGAGAAAGTATCAAAGAGGTATTCACTAGGCCAAGGTGAAAAATTGTTGGGAAATCTTATCTAAGAATATTATCTTTCTAAAAATAAAGCTTCCAGAAAACATTATTTTGGCCAGTGGTGGTGCAGAAAAGAGAAGACAATCAGAACATTAGGATCAACAATGACCATTCTTAGTAAAGTCCTATATTCTGCATGGCATTCTGGCATGTAGAAAGTAAGGGCTAGGAAGATGTTCAAGTTGTTGATCCAGAGAGCCATCCCCCCAGCATACAGGCACGAACATGATGCAGAAAAATAACATGATTATCCTCAACATTTTAGATTCATGGAAATACCTGAAAAGAGCTATAGACTAGAAAAATCAGGAAGCAGAACAGAGACTGTGAGTTGGATCTTTTGACACTGCTAGGTGGTCACAAGTCACTCAGCAGAAATAGGAAGGATGAGCCAACTTCTAGTGGACACCAGGCCCTTCTAGTGGACACAAGAGAAGAGGCCAAGGAAGACCTGGACCTGGAAAGACCTGTAGTAGTCCGGAAGACCACTGATGTACTAAATATACATCCTAACTAAGCACATCATATAAACTTTCTCTTATATACTGATTCAAAGAGGGAGAAGGTGAACTTTCTAGGGAGAAGACTACCATAGTACAATTGTAGATGTGGGATTTTTTTTTTAACCCTTTCAATGACCTTTTATTAGGAAGTTTGAATTAGACAAAAATGGTCCAGTTTTAACTTAAGAGAGTTAGGAAGAATGGACTCTCAAGATAATTAAAACATTTCTTTTAAATAAATAAAGAGAAATATATATTTTGGGGACTGCGTGCACATTTGCAATTCTGTTAGGTAAGAGAAGACTAATAATAAACATTGAGGAATGTGAGTGAAAAGAGGAGGTGAATATCAAATCTCCCTTGAGTATTATATTAAAAGAAACAGAGTGACTTTAGACACGGTACAAAATATTATAGCAATTTAAAAAGATCAATATGAAGATAGCAGTCATGCATGTGAAATGTGCTGAGATATATTGGCTATATGATCAAATTTCATTCTCATATGAAATAATATATTTAGAAAGCAATGAAAATCTATACATAGAAAAAGGCATTTCCATCCATGGGAGGGCCAAGGAAAAATTGATTTGAGGTCTGAGAAAGTGTTGTTCTGCCATAGTTCTTTCCCTTTCTGCTAAAATCACAACATGAGTACGTTCATAAATTGTACATTTGGCTGGCATATTATTGAATATTTTTGTAACTAATTCTCACCATTCAATTCTCTCTTAAGGGGACAGAATCAAGCAAGGCATTTACAGTGTTCTTGCAATGGGTCAATGGAAAAGAAAGGCTGCACATCTTTTATTCTGCTTCAGAGAGAATGCTGTGAATGGAAAAATTGGCTCTTTTCCTAATTACTCTCCTGGAATCAGCTGCAGAGTGCAACTTCATAACCTACACCATCCTACAAAAGACACGGCAGAGGTTAAGTGATATTGTCCTACATCCAAGACAGCTTTCATATAGTTTCATTGTTCCTTCAATGAATTGAGTCATTCACTGAAAATACACACTTTTACTGTGCTCAAGATGATCT
Organism: Tupaia belangeri chinensis; assembly: GCF_000334495.1. Lineage (NCBI taxonomy): Eukaryota > Metazoa > Chordata > Mammalia > Scandentia > Tupaiidae > Tupaia > Tupaia belangeri. The sequence continues at coordinate 1,135,325 of NW_006159809.1, read as the reverse complement.
AAGGTTTTCATCTCCACTGCACCAAAGTGAAATAAGAAAGTAAAATGCAAACCACACAAATGTGAACAACTGTATAATCCTGTTGTTTAGCAAACCCACTTATCATGTTTGGTCAGGTGCAATGATAAGAGAAACACTGGAAAAAGAAAGTAAATAAAAATGTCTGATGTGTTGTGGTGTTAATCTAAATCAATGGCATCCTGAATGGCACTCTGTACGTTTAAATCTGAACAACTAATGAAAATGCAACTTGAATTGTAGATGCATTACACTTAATCCAGCATTCTAAATGAAAGCGGTTAGGCAGAATCTCTAAGCTTAGTTTCCTTAGAAATGCCCTGTATAATATGCATTCCATTTTTCTTACAATCAGTCATTCCTAAGGGCACAATCATGGAGATATGATAGAATACGTGGGTCAAATAATGCAACTATACTAAAAACTAGCATAACTCTGGGCAGTTCAATTCCAGCACTCTCGTGATAATGGTTAAGCCTTTTAAATAAGCTGTTGTCACCCTGAAACAAATAAAGCAGGGGCTGGAAGGATTCAATTCACTAAACGTTGGCGATGTAATGCCTAACAGCTGTATATTTGAATAACATCTGGCTACCAGACTAAACTCTTGTCATTTTTGTTGAGGTGTGCTTGCCATAAAGCGCATGTTTTTATCAGTAGTCTAATCATGTACATTAACTCAGTCAATTTATTGCTTCTGCCTGGGACACAGTGATTTCCAAATGTACCATTTTTATAATTGTTTTCTAGGCCTGAAGGCATGACAAGGCGTCGGCAATGCCTTTCTCGTAGCTTATTACTTTCTCCTTGTAGGATTCTGTTTCTGACTGGGTTAGCACTTTCTGCCTCACACTTTACTGTGTTATACAGGATGCCAGGTCTCATGCCATGTTGAAGCCAAGAAGGAGAAAATAAATGATGAAATGCAGTTAAACAGTTTTGCTGACATCTTCTTGTCTTATTTCATTCACAGAGTGTGAACCCCTGGAGTTTTACAACCATTTGAAATTCAAAGGCAAATGCAGAGAACACACCATCATGAGAGTTGGCACCAGTGAAAAAGTTTGTCAAAACTGCTTTGGCACTGAGCCACTGAGTGTTTTCGGCACATGAAAAAAGCTGACACCATTCATTGACACGCCTGGGCCAACTCAAAGGAAAAATGTCAGATCTGATGAATTTCCCTCCTTGCAATTACTATATGATTGCAACACTGAAGTCTCCTTGAAATACTGTTTTTATCCAAAGTGTGTTATGTAGTGTTGCTTTCTTTATCATGAGAGGCTTGCCCTCTCATACCTGTTCCTTAGGACTTGAGCACGTAGTTTGAAAGACTACTAGTGATGCTTGAATTTCAAGAGAGATTAACAAACATGATTCATGTAGTATGACTCAGCCCTCATAAATATTCTAATTGTATAAACTACCTCCTTCAAAGCATTCTACAAACACATTAAATATTAAAAAAACACACACTTAAAAGCGCCAAGAGGTATGTTTTTTTCCCATGCTCAATGATAAAGCTCTAATTGATCCTTTACTTTCTCTCTATAATTCAAAATAAAGTTAAGAATATGGTAAATCTTACACTATTAAGTCTAAACACACCAGTTCTAACACCCTAATAGCCACATCTTGATTATTAATGATGTCATCCCTACTTCCATATTTATGGTTTGCTATAATTCTCTTCTTTGTTGTTTCACATAATTAAAATAATAATTATTTAAACTATTAAGTTTTTTCTATCAATAAATGTATGTCTTTTATTACAATGTAATTGTTTATCTCTTCCTATTTTGGGGGAAAAAGGCGAGACTATGACAAGTTTAGATGCCACTCCACACCTATAAGAAAAACTAACAGGTCAGTAACAACACATGCCAGCTGCCAGTGTCAAGTCCTGCATCAAATTTTAAAGCATAAAAATACAGCCATTGTTTTACTTTTGCCTTTCAAATCTCATGCAAAATGTTGTTTGTAGCCAAGGCAACCCCCAAACCATCCAGGCAATAAATTCTGAGAAATGTAGTTTTAGCTTAGCTAAATTGATATGATATAAATGTATCATAAGCAGGTAGGAAAACTTGCCTAGGTATTTCCAACTCCTGTCAAACCTGGAAGTATTCTTTGGTAATATCATCTCAATATTATAAACAGGAGTTTGTAACAGTCATTCTAATGCAAATTTTGTAGAGCCTATCAGACTTTACACTGAGAAATGAATGTCTATAGTTTGTATTGGTATATTTCTACCATCCTCTTTTTCTCTTTAACCCAAAACTATAGATACCAAAATAAAATCATTTAACCACAAAGCTACTACAAAATATAAAGCAGTACCTATGGTTCCCAGGCAGGACTTATGAGTGTTCATTGCACTCGAAGTCAAAGTTTTAGTGCAATTTATTTTAAAAATGATTAGGTTTAACTTCCAGATAAGGAACTTAAACTCATGGGCTAGCTCTGTGGCTTAGTGGTTAAGGAAATCAGATCTCACATGGCTCACTGTGTGCAAATCCCAGCCCCAGCATCTTGAAAAGCAAAATTTTGTCTATGCCCCAAACCCCAACAGGATGGAGGAATGGAGAAGAGATTGCGATGTGACCATATCTCATTGAGGTAAAGGGTGCTTTCTCCCTCTCACCCTCTGTCTCTGCAGAGTACATGTAACAACTTACAATTTAAAAAGGAAAGGAACTGAAACCCAGAAACATGAATTGAGTGACCATCCCCCACCAAGCCATGTGATTATGCAGTAGTTCAGTAACACCTAGGACTTTTTTTTTTTTTTTTTTTTTTTTTTGGAGATCTAATCTCCGTGAAATAAAATAAAATTAAAGAAAAGATAAAATTAAGACTACTAACTCTAAAAAGAGATTACTGAGTTACCACAGATACATAATACCTAATTGTGATTACTACCTACAGTACTATTAACAGCATCCTACATAGTGTATTAGGATGTATTAACAGCTTATTAAATGACCAGTAATGTAAGACACATCCCACCAAGGAGAAGATATATGTTCAAGAGACATACTATTGTTTATAACAGAATCATGTAGACTATAGGATGAATTATATGAATGACTGATTAATTGCAGGAATGAAAAAAATACCTTCTGTCTGAATGAAAGAATATCCTTTCCATCAACTTCATTTCCTCTTTCTTTCTTTTTTCTTTCTTTCTCCCTCTTTTTTTCTCCCTCTTTTTTTCTCCCTCTTTTTTTCTTCCTCTTTTTTTCTCTCTCTCTCTTTCTTTCTTTCTTACTTTTCTTCTTTCTTTCTTTCTTTTCTTCTTTCTTTCTTTCTCTCTTTCTCTCTTTCTTTCTTTCTTTGCTTTCCTGTTGAGAAAGACCACTATACCAAGTGTTCACTTACCCAGCTTTGGGTTGAATCTCAGAGGAGAGTAGAACCATTAGAAGAATTTGAGATTGAAGCAGAGAGCAGGTGTGTGCCCTGATTTTAGTTTGTTCTTTCTGCTCCTGTGAGTTGGCTACATGGGGTTGATGGAATCTTGTGACACATTTGGGAAAAATGCACAGTGAGAGAAAGTGTTTGCTATTTTCCCTCAGATCCCAAGCAGAGTATAAGGCATGTTCCTACAGAGTAAGCTCACCTATGCTATCACCTCTATGAGAGAAACATGGACTTATAAAAAGCATTGCAGGGCAAACTAAAAGTCGTATGGAAGTTGTGGCCAGGCCTGAGAAAATCCAAAGCACTGTTATGAATTAGTCAGTAGAAATATATTAATGGAAACAGAGCTCAGATCTTCCAAAACAATTACCTGAGCAACTTGTGCTGAGAGAACAGAGTATGCATTACAGTAGTAACTGTGTTACAGTAGGCTTGCCATCAGTGTTGGTAACAAGGGCAGAGGTCAACGCATACCCCAAAGCCAATCATAATGGAAATCTTCCCAATAAGTGTATATATTCTTTTTTTTTTGGAGAGATTTTCGCTATAGGGTGCATGCGCTCACCAGACAGACAGAGAGAGACATAGAGACAGAAAGTGAGAAATCACCCCCCCCCCAGGAGGGATGGTCATGCCGCAATCCCTTCTCCTCCATTCTCCTCACTGAATTTTGGGCACACAAGCACACGCGCCCGGCATGAGTTTTAAGCCACCGGGTCTGGGATGCGAACCATGGTTGACTACGTGGGAGTCCAGCGACATAACCATTACTCTAACTGCTGGTTCCCAAGTGTATAAATTCTTTCGGACAGAAGAACCGAAAGAAAAACACTGTAAATGGGGCAATAAGATACAAAAATGAACTTTGAAATAGTCATATATTTACGTCAGTAAGATCACATTGGCTATAAATGAGCTGTCTTAACTTCACCGTGTCTGTTTTCCATGGATAAAATGAGGATTATCAATCCCATTTGGAAATATAAAGGTTAGATTAAGTTCACTATGAAAAATAAACTTTACT
>NW_006159809.1:1128940-1130838 GCF_000334495.1 Tupaia belangeri chinensis | reverse complement strand
GAAGTGAATAAATTCTCCAAGATGCATTCTTTGTAATATGAAATATTATGATCACTAATAGAGTCAAGTTTGCATGGTATGTAAATATGAACATGATCAGTTTTTGTGTGTTCCCTTATAGGTGATGAATTAGCAGGACAGATGGAATGAGTAGATCAAGAGAGTTGCATGGAGGCAAATAAGGCTGAGAAGACCAAATATGGAAGAAACAATGAGAAGTAAACAAAGTCAGATGATCAAGGGATATACCCAAAGTGAATATTCATTGGTTCAGAATATTACATAACCCTGTGACTTGAGCAGAGGAGGTCACTCAATTCTTGTTTCTGGGTTTCAGCTCCTTTCCTTTTTTAAATTGTAAGTTGGTACATGTGCTCTCCAGAGAATATTCTACTCGTAAATTAAATATTCACTCATTGTAAAAAAGAATAACTGCCCAATGAAACTTCCAAATGTACAGAACACAGCTAAGATCATCTCACCCTATCGTATGAATTATTTCCTCCGCTTTTCCATTTAAGAACTTTTGCACAGGTAATAAACTCTGATTAGATAACTGACTAACCTTCTCCAAATAACATTCCAGAAGAAGCATTTGTGCTGACATAGTACACTACTGCCTACTAACAGAAATATGTTAGACTTGGTGACTTACAAAGGAATAGCTATTTATTTGGTTCTGGTGAATGGAAAGATGAAAGGCACCAAGATGACATTCAGCCAGACTCCTATGTTATAAAATTGCCTACAGAAGCAGAGAGAAGGATAGGTACACATAGAAAGAGACATCTAGGGGAAGCTATCTTTCCTATATTATAACCACTCCTGTTGGAACCAACCCCTTCTCAGGAGAGCTAGAACTCATTCTATCTTGGAAGATAGCATTAATCCATTCACAAGGGTGATTCCTTCATGATTCAAACACTGCCCACTTGGCTTCATTTCTTAAAGTGTCACAACTTACACTGCCATTAGACTGGGGACTAAATTCTAAACATGAGCCTTTGAGAGAAAAACTAACACACAGGCTGTGGACTGGTGCTGGTTCATGGTCTGTTGGGAGCCAGGCTATGGATCATGCTGGTCTGCCCACCCACACCATGTATCAGGGAGTATATGGCATGCAAGTGAGAGAAGCTTCATCTGTGTTTGCATTCGCTCCCCTTCACTTACATTGTCACCTGGGCCCAACCTGCTGTCTGGTGAGCAGGTGGTACTGGATTCTCTTAGGAGCATGAGCCCATTGTGTGAATGTTTCATTGTGTATTGCAATGAGGTTGTGGCAGAAATGGGGTACACAGTGAATGTGATACATTTGGGTCATCCTGGGACAAACCCCAGCCCTGTCTGTGAAGGGATTATCTTCTATGAGGTGGGTTTCTGATGCCAGGAAGGTTGTGGACTGCTGATCTAAATCACAGATTACACTTTCATAAAAACCTTTTATAAACATTACTTCTAATGACTATACAATAATGATTATATAATATCTGGTAAGATAGTTATGCCTTAAATGACTGTTCAAAGAGCTTTAATATTTGGGCATTGTGATGATTGTTTGATGTGTCAATTTGGCTAGCCTACTGTCTTTAGCTTCTCAATAAACACTAAACTAAATTTTGCAGTGAAAATATTTTGTTCATATAATTAAGGCTCTAATCAGTTGACAGGGAGGGTATTATGGATAATCAGAGTGAAACTGGTTTGGTCAATAGAAAGGCCTCAAAAGCAGATCTGAAATCTCTGATGCAAATCAATTCTCCCTGTGGACAGAAACTTTTGCCAGGCTTAGAATTCTAGTCTGTTAGTTTTTTTTTTTTTTTGAGAGATTTTCACTATAGGGTGCGTACGCTCACCAGACAGACAGACAGAGACATAGAGACAGAAAGTGAGAAATC
>NW_006159809.1:1119258-1128637 GCF_000334495.1 Tupaia belangeri chinensis | reverse complement strand
TTTTTTTTTTTTTTGAGAGATTTTCACTATAGGGTGCGTACGCTCACCAGACAGACAGACAGAGACATAGAGACAGAAAGTGAGAAATCACCCCCCAGGGGGTACGGTCACGCCGCAATCCCTTCTCCTCCATTCTCCTCTTGGGATCTTGGGCACACGCGCCGGGCGTGAGTTTTAAGCCACTGGGTCCAGGACGCGAACCTCGGTTGACTATGTGGGAGTCCAGCGACATAGCCATTACGCTAACTGCTGGTTCCCTAGTCTGTCAGTTTTGATATCCAGCTGTTGGACTTCCCTGGCCATCCCTACAATAATGCAATTCAGTTTCTTACAATACACCTCAATATTTATCACTTGCATGTTCTGCTTCTTTGAGTGATACAAGGAAGAGGTTTTTCTCCTTATAAACAACATTGCCACAGAATGTACTTTGAAGGACATAAATGACAATGAGAAGCTCCTGGCCTAGTGAACACATGAAGTATATAGATAAAAAATAGATATTTGAAATCACTCAGGAAATATCTATATTTACCATATCTAAAATGCCAGAGAAATAATACTGAGAGGATGACTATTCATGCTAACCAAGCCTTGCTTATGAATGGTAAGAGACGAACTAGGAGGATGAAAAAATAAAAGCGAACTCTAATTGCTAAATAGATGCAAAGTCTTGAAATTCAGAGGAGTCAGGGTAACTAAGAACTGAGATTTTTCACATGGTCCCATGAAGTCTGAGTAGTACAATTGTGCTAGAGTGTTCTATCAGCTAGAACAGAGTCCACTTCCATTCTCCAGTGGACCACACAGACTGCCGCATTCCTCTACCACCAGGTCCTTATTTCTGAAGAATAGCAGAACATTTTGCCCCTGAAAATGCAAATAAACTCCCCCCTACAGAGGGCCCCATTCAGAAATGATAAATGGAGGCCTTGAAGTGTTTCCTCTAGTGAATTACATATTAGAATTACACTTTCTATTTCTAGGAACTTGGTATTCTCACCTATTGCCTTGTTTAACATTTGTTGCCTCTGGCTGCAGAAAATGATTAGGAAGCAAGGCCAATTGGATCTTGGAAACGATACTATATTGACTCTTTTTTTTTTTTTTTTTTTTAATAATGGAGACATAGCCAGAAGAGAAATGTACAGTAGCACTCTATTTAACTATAGTTAGGGTCATATCTTGTTTTCTTTACTTCATATTACTAAGTCACAAATACTCCAAGCTTCCTTTCAACTATGTGCAGCTATAATATGTTAGATCTTACTCATTTTAATGACCTGAGGAAAAAAATGCAACACTAGGTTGTAGATACTTTGCCCTTTGATATCCTTTAAGAGTCCTCAAAAATAATCCTCTAGGACAAGTATCATCAGAGATGAGGACACTAAGGTCACAGACATTGAGGCAGATCCAAGACGGAAATGATATTCTTAACTAAGGCTTGCTCTCTTTTTCCCCTGTCATGCTGCCATGTTAAATAATACATCTATTCTCTGAAAGTCACATTTCAACTAAATCCCATTTTATTAAATATATTCGTGAATAATCTATTAAAATTTATCATATACTAGAAGTTCCTTTAGTAAAGCAAATACCATTCTTATTGGTTGTACTCATCCTTTTTCGTCTGCCTTTTTTTTTTTTTTAGTTTAGTGTTTAAATTGATCTTTTCCCATAAATGGGAGAGACAAAAAGACAGACATAGAGACAGAAGAGAAATCGAGACAGAGGGCTTAACCCCTACTAGGGCCTTGATGTCATGATTCAACCCCAGCCTCAACCAGTTCCAGATCATGGGCTTAGCAAACTAAGAGATGTCTCTAAATTCAATCAGGAATCTTCCCACAAGGGTCATCCTCCCAAAGTATTGTAGTTTACTGCCATCCAGCCCCTGCTTTTTAATTTTGAGAAAGATGTAAAAGAGTTATTCTGAACAAAGTCCTTCCATTAGCTGTATCTCTTAATATTGAATAAGGGCAGGTGAGGAGAATGTTTCCTGACACTAAATGGGAGTACTGCCTACATCTGATGGGTGCATGTACTGGTTGCAGGTATTTCCTACCATTAAGGGAAATTTAATCAGACCTAGACACGGTGATGAATAACTTAAACCAAATAAATTATCTATACAAATAATTCTTCTCGCTTCTCTCCACAATCCAAAGTAGTTAGTAAAATATCTTTAAAAAATAAGTGGAGGGCAGGGTTATAAAGATAATTTTAGAAGTGAATGTGACTAGTCTACTAATCTCATTATTTGATTAATTTAGCTTTCAACTGTCTTAGAATATGAGAATCCCTTCTACTTATATTTAACCAAGCTTGCATAATCATCCAAAGACTGTATATATTAGATTGATATTTTGCATATAATTCATGTAAATCGAAATATCTGGCTCATCTCGATGTATGTTTGGATCAATATGTTCTTGTCTCTTTAAATATTTGACACACAAATTGTTTAGGATAAGATACAACTGAAAGAACTCTGCATTTTGATGTTTTCAAAATCTAGTTTTCTTTTTGAGCATTTAATTTCTGTAATATAATGAAAAATAGGCCCCCTAAAGAAAAAGAAAGCTTTTGTTTTCTTTGTTCAAAGTGCATTTTGCTTAGCTATGGAGTTCTGAGCTTGCGCTTGCTTCTGGTTTTTGTCTTTGCTCTTTTTCTGACTGGGAGCAGGTGAAAAGAGAACAGGAGGAGTGTAAAGCCCTCTTTGATCCCAGAAGAACTCCTACGGATTCTTTTATTTGCTCCTAGTTGGGATTTTCTCATTTACATCCTCTACAGAGAACAATCCATGTAGCTGCCATATCATATCTGTTTCTGGATAACCTCTCGCACTAGACTGCTGTGTGGATTAACTCAGGATGGCTATTGACTCAGACTTCAGCATTCTCTGAGCAGAAGGCAGAAACCAGCTTATTCCATTCCTTATGATAACAACATCCAGGCCAATTTCTAGCTTCATTAGATTTTGATTATGATAAGAAATACATACATTTGTTTCCCCATGAAGTTAAATTCCAAATTGCTAATAGTTCAGAAGAAGGCTGAAAGTTTACTTTAACTCAGAAAGCTTTCCCCCACCTACCCCAAAAGAAAAAGAAAAGTTTATTGAGTGAAAGAGCATCCAGGGGTCTGAAGCCAGAGGTGCTTCAGCCCACCCTACGAAGGACACACAATGAATTTATATGGGAGGGATGAAGGGCCAGGGTCACAGGAATGACAGGTATTTTGATTAGCTTACTTGACTTGTGAACTTACTGGCCCATCTACTAGTGTTGGCTGCCTGTGAGGGAGGACTCTGGCCAGAGGATTCTGGCCAAAAATCCCTATGACGTCTCCTTATTTTCTCAGGGCCTTTTTAACTAAATAGGAAAATAAATGGTTAGAGCAAATTTTAAAGCAATTAAAAATGTTTAAGTTCTGGACCGGCAGATGGCATAATGGCTACATCACTGGACTCCAATGCAGTCTACCACGGTTCGAGTCCTGGACCTAGAGACATAAAACTCATGCCGGGTGCATGTGCATGCATACCCAAGATCCCTAGAGAAGAATAGAGGAGAAGGGATTGTGGCATCGCCACCCCTCCTGGGGGGATGATTTTTCACTTTCTGTCTCTCTGCCTCTCTCTGTCTCTCAGGCGAGGGTACACATGCTATGACAAAAGTCTCTCTAATTAAAAAAAAAGTGTAAGTTCAGAAAGTACAATTTGTGTATAAACAATTGGTATGTCAATTATGAGTTCTAAAGGACTTTGAAGATATAGCAATATTTTAATCTGCTTTTAGAATTGGCTTATGTTTGAATATGTTAAAGAATAATTTCTTTAAATATTAAAATTCAGATCATTTTCATTTAGTCCACCATCTCAGTCTCTAAAGAAAGAAGGAGGAATACCTTGTGACAGAAACGTAGTGAATTTACAGTTCCACTCTTAAAGCTCACACCTTAGAAGGCCCCAATCTACTGTTCATTTCACAGTGCTATGTGAGAAACTTGAATGAAACATGGAAACTCAATTTTTAGACTTGTTATAGAGCGTCAGAATATAGCTTCACTAACAAATGGATAGTATTGAGTTTTACAAAATTGGATTTATTCAAGAACATACTACTAGATACTAAAGCTTATCCCTGCCCTACAAATAAAAAATACAGAGTCTATTGGACCTTTGTATGGATAGCCCTTTCATTATTTAAGCTTCCAAAGGCACTAATGTCAGAAGTACCACATTATAGCCAATGTTGTGCAATATTTAGGAGTACTGTCTTCAAAATAATAAGGTTTAAATCCCAAATTTCTAACTTTCCATGTAGCTTTGAGAAGGTTACAAACCTTTTGCAAGCCTCAGTTACCATATGGGTAAAATAAAACTAAAATTTTATTGAAAGAACTGTAGCAATGACACAATGAAAAAAGAACCTCTATCCTTAGCACAATGCCTGGCACAGTAATTGTTCAAAAAGGTTGTCATGTATTAACATTGCTTACCAAGTGATAAAAATGAAATCAGTTGCAGAGAAAGCCAATTTCTTGTTTGTGATAGAGCTAAATCAATTTGAAGAGACACAAATTTGGTTATAATAACAGATGATTACATTAATGGTAATCATTATGAATCGATAGATAACTGAACCAGAAAATTTTATCAGCAGTGGGCTCCAAAGTCATATAAAATTAAGAACATGTAGCACTGGCCTTGGTACCAGGGAGGGGCAAGGTTAGGAAAGTGTAAAGGAGGCTGCCGGTGAAGGTTGTAAGAAGAGCAGGCAGAATGTTAGCGGAGGTGGAGAGAGTTATTCTTGGAGGTCAAATGGAATGACCATCTGTGTTTGCAGTGGTGTAGCAACTAGCAAATCCACTTTTTGGCTTTCCTGAAAAATATAAAACATGCTCAAAAAAACGTATGAATTTAAGGATATTTCTAGGCTGGATCTTATACATTTTCTCATTTTCGTTGTCTGTAATGAGGTATAAGAAGAAAACGATGAACTAAAGTAGACAATTTCAGTTTACCAGTTCTATTTACATAAATTTTAGACAACACAGAACACACTCCATTTTCTCTAGTGTCTAGTGAGCAAAAGAAACACAAAGTAAGAAAGGGTCTCCCAATAAGGATTAAATACTGCGTGGTGGTAAGATGCACTTTTAATACTGAGGAAAGATTTATGAAACTACCTAATAAATCTCATTAGCTACACAAAATGATTTTAAAGGATTTATTGTTAAATGTATTTATTTTATTTATAATAGAAGGTGCAAGTTTATGAGAGTGAAAGAGAGAAAGAGAAAATACCCTTGACAGGGTCTCATCACATCAGGACACCCCTTCCACTGCCCTCCAGTTCATCAGGTCTTGGGCACGAATGCACATACCTGGTGTACAAGCAAGCCCATCCAGTGATCTTAACCTGTAGGTGGCTCTAGTAATGCTGATTGGTGTGCTAGCAACTGTGTCATCAAACTGGACTTTTAAAAACCTTAAAGGTATAGGTCAGCCAAGTGGCATGGTGATAAAGGCAATTGAATCTCTTTTTTTTCTAACTATGCAATCCTGGACCCAGCAGTTTGAAAAACAAGTCAGACCCCTATGTGTGAGCCTGAAAGCTAGAGAAGATAGTGAAGGAGAGGAGACTATGGCATGGTTATTCCCCCTTGGGGGTACTTACTTTCTCTCTCTCTCTCTCTGTCTCCCCCTCTCTGTTTCTCTCTGGCAAGTACATGTTCCCTATAGAAAACAAAAGAAAACAAAACAAAATTGAAATTTTATCACCCTAGCTTTCTACCCAAAATAGATAAATCTATTTCAGAAATAATTGTAACTATGGCCTTGGTGAGGAGGTAGGGGCGGGGAATCAAGTATGAAAACCAATTACATGCATGTGAAATCCACATTGTTTTTAAGGGATGGTAATAGACTGAACTAAAAGGGACAGAGGCGATTCTGAGTGAAAAGGTATTGGGAACCAGCAGTTAGCGTAATGGCTATGTCGCTGGACTCCCACGTAGTCGACCGCGGTTCGTGTCCCGAACCCGGTGGCTTAAAACTCACGCCGGGCGCGTGTGCGTGCGTGCCCAAGATCCTGAGAGGAGAATGGAGGAGAGGGGATTGCGGCGTGATCATCCCCCCTGGGGGGTGATTTCTCACTTTCTGTCTCTATGTCTCTCTCTGTCTGTCTGGCGAGCGCATGCGCCCTACAGTGAAAATCTCTCAAAAAAAAAAAGGTATTACTAGTTATTTCCTATAACTATGAAGCAACCTAAGATTGAAAAGTTACTCATACTCAGCTTCAAATCCTTATAATTTCTTGAATAAAAGAAAGGATATTTCACAGGGTAGAGCTGCAAGTCAATAAGAATGAAGGATTTGAGAATCACACTTTGAAGGAGTTGAACCAGACTCTAATCAAGGAACACTCCCTGACCTTGAACTAGGGAGTCTTGAGAACTCATGTTTGTGTTAGCACCAACATTCAGAGTTATTATAAACCAATGACTGGCTTCCATTTCTTGACTTTCTGAATAGGAATTTCTATCACAGTTACTCTGGGTATCTTACTGTTGTATGTTGGGAGTATAAAGCTGTTTAACCTGTCCTTTTAGTCTGTGGGTCTCTGGGATAACATGCACTGCAAGCAATATACTTTATGTGTATCGAACTGATACTGGTAACAAAGACTACGAATTTAAAGACTAATGCAATTGTTGATAAGATATTGGGGGTGTTTGGAGGTTGTGAGTACATTTGCTAGAGGGGACTTATTTGGAGCCCAGCACCAGACCTGGGTAAAGTATTACACTAGTAGTGCCAGTGAACCTGGCATCAGTGAATTAAGGTAATACCTTTTCATGTTGACTCTGCATTTCTTCATCTGACATAGCTTGGCCAAAAGGACATCAACGAACATGACACAGCGAAAACATAGTAAGTGATTACACATCTATACATGCCAGCTCTCCCTATGTGGAGACAGATTTTAGAGAGATTTTTGCTATAGGGTGCATTCACCAGAGAGACAGAAAGAGACAAAGAGAAAGAAAGTGAGAAATCATCCCCTGGAGGGAGTGCCACACAATCCCTTCTCCATTCTCCTCTTGGAATTTTGAGCATGTACACATACCCATCTGGAGTGAGTTTAGTCATTGGGTCCAGGACTCAAAGCGCAGTCAAGTATGTGGGAATCCAGTGAAGTAGCCATTATGCCATCTACTGATCCAAATAAACACCCTTTATGAAGTACAAATGAAGAATAACATGGTGAGAAAATTTCACTTATTTTAGCCATTCCAACAAAACCTAGTCTTCGACCAAACTGTCATCTGAACACTGCTGCATGAGCTCTCCTGCTAACCTGGATGAGATTAGCAGAAAAAAACATTTTCAAGCCACAGTGCACTATTATATACATAATAGTTTAGAGTCTCTAAATTTTGGAAGTGGTTATATAACAATAAATAACTAGTGCAATTACTAATGGCATCGACTTGTAATAGAAACATTTAAGGTGTACTATGTGATGATATGACATAAATAGAGTAATGAACAAATTACACTAATTCTTCAAATTAATGTACACATTCTTCACCTCCTGTAATGCATCTTAGATCTTTAGAACTTGTTCAACTTGCAACTGAAATTTTGTATTCTTTGAAAATATCTCCCCATTTTCTCCACCCTGAGCCCCTGGAAAGCACTGTTCTACTTTATTTCTGAGTTCAACATTTTTAGATTTCATGTATAAGTGACATCATGTAATAATCATCCTTATGGATCTGTCTTACTTCACCAAATATAATTTCCTTTAGGTTCACTCATGTGGTTGCAAATGGTAGGATTTTTTCTTTTCTATGTCTGAGTAATATTCCAGAAAACTACCTCACAAATTCTGGTCATTTATTATAGAGTCTAGAATAAAAATAAGAAAAAAAACCTAAGTTCTTGAATAAGAAGGAGGAGGAATAACAATAAGAAGAAAACAGAAAGAGAGAAAACGGGAAAAACACAGTTCTTTGTTACCAATTTGTTCGATGACTGCAAGTGAGCCATGTAACCTCTTGTTTGTATTTTATAGTATTTTTCCCCCTTTGGGTGATTATTAAATACTGTTTACTCATCATTTTTTTCCATTTGAGAATCAAATGATATAATATATGTGAACCACTCTGAAACAATGTAAAATACTCAGATTAAAGATATTTATAAAAGTAGATAGCAATTCCATCACTAGAAACACCTTTTAAGCACTGAGTTTGGGACATTATTTGGCTAAGGATATCTAGAAAGCCAGTTAGGATTGTATCTTATTTGAAATGTAATGAGATTTTGATTAATAATGTGAGTGGATAATATTTGTGAATGTTTGTCAATACTTAATCCCTTCAGAAACAGTTACTTTTCTTCTGGAAATATAGTGAGAAAGATTCTTGATCCGTATTCTTTGCAATTATCAGACTTCTTCAACTCCAAGTGTTTATATTTTTCACATTTTGAATTGTGATAGGATAATCAGTTCTTCCATAATTAGTGGAAATTTATATTATTTATTCAAAAAGTTAAAAATCTCAACTACCAACAAGGTCTATGGTGCTTTATTTGCTTGGCTAACCCCCATGATCATTTAATAGATCACAAATGTTTTTCTGGAAAAACACCATGAGTTCTTTCAAATGTATGTTATCAGGAATCCTTTCAAATAATCCTTTTGAAGTAGGTAGAAGTATGACTACAAGGTCCAATTCCCCTCCACCTGAGTTGATCACAATATCCAATAATTTTTCTACTTGAGCATCACTAAGTCCATCTATCCCTAATGAGAACAGGAAAAAATCTTGGAGTTTTGTGTATGCTTAGATGTGAAAGAATCTTTGCTTGTCCCCACTTCTTGGTAAGTGAGTGTTAATCTTTTCCTTGTTTCTTGCAAAGTTCTTAGAAAGGACAAAGATTCTTATTTCTCCTCCTTTATTTCTCCCCTCCTCCTCTGTAATAGGAACACGAAAGGAAATACAAGCAAGAAATTCTTTGTCCTCCTCCTTCCCATTTTTCTTGTTAATATTCTAAATCTGTGTGCTTTTTTTCCCCCAACAGTGAGACTCCATGCAAATTATATCACTATTTCCACAGAGCTTATTTTGACAGAGTTGAGGAATACTGGGTGCCAGAGTGTGGTCTGTTTACTCCTCTCCATTGCACAATACCTTAGCGAACACCTAAAGGGGAAGGGTCCACACAGACAGAGTAATAGGAAAAAGTAAATAGGAGGGGCCAGCAGGTGGCAAAGTGGTTAAGGAGCTGGACTCCCGTGTGATTAACTGTGGTTCAGGTCTAGGACTTAGCTGTTTGAAATGCACACTAGGCATGTGT
>NW_006159809.1:1102297-1114375 GCF_000334495.1 Tupaia belangeri chinensis | reverse complement strand
GGTGGCAAAGTGGTTAAGGAGCTGGACTCCCGTGTGATTAACTGTGGTTCAGGTCTAGGACCTAGCTGTTTGAAATGCACACTAGGCATGTGTGCATGTGTGCGCAAAATTCTGAGAGGAGAATGGAAGAGAAGGGATTGCAGTGTGACCATCCCCTTGGGAGGTGATTCCTCACTTTCTGTCTCTCTAGTGAGTGCATATGCCCTATAGCAAAAATCTCTCAAAAAAAGTAGATAGGATGGGTAGAGCTTCTGAAGAAAGATGGCCTAGAGAGAAATAATATTAAGAAGTCTTAACCACCTCTACCCAATACCACTGCATAAACAAGATGTATGAACCTTCCTTCCCAGGTGCCTTAATTTAGATGCCATTTTATAAACAACCATTTACACATATACTCAGCAAGAGACTAATTAAGTCAGTACTCCAAAAAGATTGAAATCAATGACCGCTCTTTCTCTCAAATATTGATAAATTGCCTTGCTAAATAAATAAGCCATGGGGCATGATTTCTGCTTAAATCATATGCTATAATGCAATGGGGGAACAAGGAATTCATAGCTCTCAAATAAAGTCATGCATTATAGACATTGACTAAAACAAAATTTCATTTTCTTTGCCTTGGGTAAGTAATTTTATTACTAGGGATTAAATGACAGTAGAGCATACTCTTTGGAATGCTCTCTAGTAATTAGCACTACAAGAAAAAGAGTCTTTTGATTTATTACAATGAGGATAATAATAGCTAGCATTTATGTTCTAGGGGCTGTTTAAAGCACTTTACATGCATCATCTCAATCAATCCTTGCTAAAACCCTAGGAGGTAAATATTACATTTTCCTGATTTTACAGATATGGGAAATGAGGCTCAGAGAAATTGAAAATCTTGTGCAGCATGGAAGGCAAAGCTGAGTCAACTACATGCCCGCGATATCTTCAAGGTTTGATTTTTAGCTAAATGATAAATAGGAGAGTAGTTGTCCCACACATAAAGTAACAAAATAAATCTAAACTATCACAATAATTTATAGTGAGTTTTATTATCTTTAAATTATATTGCATAATTACAGTTGAAGTAATACAAACTGAATAATATGCTTTGTAAATTTTGATATGTCTCTATTTTAACTAGTATACCATATATGTGTCATTCTATGAAAGCTGAAAAGTAGTCTATTATCTTACAGAAACTAAACATTTTAACTTAATAAGGATTATTTTCACTTTTTTCATATTATACACATAAATATTTATAACTCAAATCTTAAAATTGTTTTGTGGAAATAAATTTATGAGTACAGAGGATATATAAGTATTCAGGAAAAGACTTCAATATCTATACATATTGCCCCAATCATGTAGGTATAAGCAACAGGGCATTGTTTTGCCAGACTGGGGCCACATGGAAGGCCCAGGTTCAATTCCTAAACCAATCTGAACAGGCCAGGTATGGGAGTGCATGCCTATGATCTGAGGTAACTGGGAGGCTGGAGAAGAGAATTACCACAGTAAGACACTGTCAAAAATATCCTCTCGGGACCAGCAGTTAGCATAATGGCTATGTCGACGCACTCGCATGTAGTCAACCGCAGTTCGAGCTCTGGACCTGGCAACTTAAACTCACGCTGGGTTTATGTGAGTGCGTTCCCAAGATCCTGAGAGGAGAATGGAGGAGAAGGGACTGTGGTGTGGCCATCCCCCTTGGAGGATGATTTCTTGCTTTCTGTCTCTCTGTCTCTCTCTGTCTTTCTGGTGAGCACACACACCCTATAGCAAAAACCTCTCCAAAAAAAATAATAATGTTCTCTTGCTCCCACTCTCTTTCCTCAATTAAAAAGAAAAAAATCCAGAATGCAGTTGCAAATAAGTATTAAATGTGCCTATGAATATTTAGTAAAATGTTCCAGGAAATGCTATTTTGAAAGACTATATTTATAGCATAATATAAAGATCAAGGAAATTTTTTTAAAAAAATTCTTCTTTTAAGTCACAATTCTGGAACAAAATCTGAGTTGCTCCACCCACTGTCTTGGTCTTCTGATACCTGCCATATTACAGGGACCTAGTGTAATTACCATAATCCCTACAGTGCTTGCATCACACACCTCCTGTGTGCCACTCCTTCCTTTTCTTCTCCTCTACATTATTTATAGCCTGTCTCCACCACTAACGTAACTCTCCTTTTTCTGACACAGACAATGTAAGGTCATCTCTTTTTATTCCCATGCTTCCTCATCCTAAAGGAAGTACTATGTAAGAGCAAGGTTCAACTTTTAATGGGAAATACGTGCTTTAATGGGAGGACTGCCTTTTTAAAGGTTATAAAATTGGTAGAGATTAAATGAATATCAAAAGGAAATAATAAATGCTTTTTAAAGCAGTGTATGTAGAAAATTGAATGGTCACAGCATGCCAAAATTAATCTGCAATACATGTACTCATCAATAATTAAAAGGTTCTAGGAGCACTGAAGTGCTCTTAATCGCAATAGTCAGGTGGCCAAGAAAGAATGGTAGAGGGCCTCATGGTAAAAATCTATTTACCGACCAATATACAAGTGTTTTATTAATTTAACAAATGGCATGACTGAACCATTTTTACTAGTGGAATATCAGCTCTGAGTGTATAATATGCTTTTCAATCTCATTAAGAACTTCCAAATGTGTTAAAATTAACAGTGAATTGTCTAAAGGATCATTCCATCTAGTTTAATCTTTGATTGATTGTCTTTTAAAATTACATATAAGGGAAATAAAATAACAAATCAAATATTTTACCTATCAAGACATTTGAATTGCAGTGTACATTGCATTAATTTGAGTATGTTCGTACAATTCATATTGTGTTTATTTTAAAATATTTTAACACCCAAAAGAAATACAGCTCACTGTATTTCTATTTGAGAAGTAACCATACTGCTTGAAAGCAAAATAAAAACTATCAATACAACTAATGGTGAACCAATTTCTCAGGATTTACTATAACTTTTCCTCTTCATAGTAATTGTTCTCAAATTGAAAATAAAAGCCGAGACCAGCAGATGGCATAATGGTTACATCACTGGACTCCCACATAGTCAGTCTTGGTTTGAGTCCTGGACCTGGCGACTTAAAACTCATGCTGGGCATGTTTGTGTGCATGCCCAAAACCCCAAGAAGAGAATGGAGGAGAAGAGATTATAGAGTGGTCATCCCCCCAACCCCAGGGGGTGATTTCTTTCTGTCTCTCTGTCTCTGTCTCTCACCAATGAGCACACATGCCCTATAGCAAAACTCTCTTAAAAATAAAAGCAATGTCACTTGCAAAATTGTAAAAATATACTTTTTAATTACCTTGGGATTTTTTTTTAACTCAGCACTTATATCAGCTTCAATGAGACTTTATTCATATTAAAAATATGTAAGCAAATGTCTTTCTGCATCATCCTCTTTCACTGTTTCTCACTCATGGAAGAAGTAAATGTTATATAAATATATGAATGATTATTCATGATGAGAGCTTCTGTTAGGCTCTGCATTGATAAAAGGAATATAAGGAGTATTAGCTGAAAGAGCTTAGCAGTAATCTGGGAAAAGAAACGACAGACATATTCAAATCTAAAGTCTAAAGCAAGATTTCAAAAGGAAGAGATAACAGAGAGTACATATGACTTACTGGGAAATGAAAGGTTACATAGATTAAGAAAGTTGGCAAGTGTTCAATGATACAGAAGTACAACATCAGGAGCCAAAAGCATGAATGGAAATCAAGTGTCAGAAACCACTTAAAAACATTAATCAGAGAATTTCCAGGAAAAAACATCTAAGTTTAGATCAACTTTCTAACCTTCCCTTACACTATAAAAAAATCTGGAAGAACCCAAGAGAATACAAAGATTTATAAAGTGATCACCCATAGGACTAGACCTTCAAAAATTTTGCTTGAATATTAGATTTTATGGCACAAGATTCAAAACAAGATGGGAGAAACCCTACTCTCAAATCATTTTCTCTGTAACTTCCATGGGAAAGGAATATAAATTCTGAGGGGAAAAAAAGAATCTTTAAAATGGAACATAAGAGGGTTTGACAATGACCAGAGCAAAGCTGACTGAGAAACACAGTAAGAAGTGGATGGTGTTATAAGGAAAGACTAGAAGATAAGACAACATCCACAGAGAATTAAAATATCCAAGCAATCAATCAGAGTCACCAAGCAGGCAGCAGAGCCTATGATTCAGTGAGTAGGTTTGGTAAACCCAGTATTTGGAGAAAAATGTGAGAGGTAAAAAGTCTAAAAGAGTGTATCTGATGAGAAGACAGCAAACTGAAACCTGATACATAGTGAGTAGAGTTCTGAAGAAGAGAGCATAAAACAATCACAATGTTCAAGTTCATTTGCTTTTCAAGTGTTTAAATTTGATTTTATTTCAAAATGCAATGTAGAGAATAGGATGGAGAGGGCCAGTGGGAAGCACCCATCATGTTCTCCTTCACAGCAGTGGTGTAGAACAACCAGACACATTTCCAGGGGTATGAGCAAGGAGAATACCAGAACACTCTAAGGAAAGAGCTGTAGTTTTCAGAGTGCTCCAGAGGAACAGTGTACAAAGGGAACTGAAGCACCCACCTGGCTGAGAACAGCAGACTGCAGTCACCGGGAACTCTCCTTTGTTGGAGGTGAACAAGATATCCCTAAGGCCCACTGATACTTATACGCAGAAGTCTCCACAGCTCCAGGCCCAGGGAAGGGAAGTTCCCGAGACTCACAGGTCTACATAGCTCCAGGGACGGATCTTTCCCTGAGTGATCCCAATTCTCAGAGTGCTGCCACAAATATAGACAATTATTATATGTTAAGAAATAACAAAAAAATGTAATATCAACAGTGAAGACTCATACATGGGGTCAAATATTACAGATTTAACAACAAAAAAATCAATAAAATGTAAATATTTGCTGAAGGTAAGGAGTTTTTTTTGTATTATTACTGTAACAATATTTAGAATTTAAATCTAGCTGGGTGCAGTGGCTCATGACTGTAATTTTAAGATACTTGGGCTGCTAAAGCAGGAAGATCAGAAGTTTTAAGTCAGCCTAGAACATAGCATCATCTTGCCTCTCAATAAATAAATAAAATTTATAAAAACAATTATTAAAATCTAAGTTTACAGAATTTTTTAAAGATTCATTTAATTTTATTTGTCATTATCATTTTCCTTTAAATTTGTTATTGGGCACATGTGCTCACCCAGGAGAGACAGACAGAAAAAAATAGGATGTGATAAAGCAAGTTGCCAGGTCTGGGACTCAAACTGGAGGGGGCCGTGTGAGAGTCCTGCTGGCCCCTACGTTTATAGAATCTTAAAGATGATGAATACAAATACGTAAAATAGAAACCATACTTTCCAAACTGAAAATGAGAAAAGAAATGAAATCCAAGTCTGTATATCAAAACATTTTTAGAAGGGTAACAAAACAACAACAACCAAAAGGGATAAGTCCTTGATAATGGAAAGTGTATTATGTTATGAAAATAAAATTAGATAAGCCAAATTCACTATTAAAAAGAGAGAGAGAAACAGAGAGAGAGACTCATTATTTTTTACAGTAAAGTTCCAAAAAATGATTTCTAGGTTAAAGACTATAGGCAATGTTTAAGGTTTTCTTAAGTAAAGCCAAATTATCTGTCAGAAAATTTGTACCAACACAGTAAACATTACTGTAGAATCCTTTGGAAGAAACTATTCTTCCTAACTTATTGAAGTCTGGAAATTATTAAGGTTTCTTTTTTTCTTTCTTTCTTTCTTTTCTTTTTTTTTTTTTTTTAGGGGTTTTTGCTCTAGGGCGCATGCTCACCAGACAGACAGAGACAGAGAGACGGAAAGCAAGAAATCACCTCCCGGGGGAGATGGCCATGCCGCAATCCCTTCTCCTCCATTCTCCTCTCAGGATCCTGGGCACGCATGCGCACGCTCCCGGCATGAGTTTTAAGCCACCAGGTTGGACCCGAACCGCGGTCGACTACGTGGGAGTCCAGCGACATAGCCATTATGCTAACTGCTGGTCCTGAAATTATTAAGGTTTCTAATGCTGCTCCTTTATTAGGTGAGCATCTTTCTTAATTTGAAATGCATTGATAATTATTGGTTTTGAAAGTTTTACAAGGCGGTTGTATTTACTTCTCACTTTATACATAAACAATGTCCTTTTTCCATATTTATATTGGAATGTTATTTGTTCAGATTGGTAAGTGCAATGTGTGGTATACTTTGTAGAATCTATATTTATGAGCTATTATTCATATGTATGAATATATATATACACATATATATATTTAGAATTATTTTATTGAACTTTATTTATTTATTTATTTTAATTTGACTAGAGAGAGACAGAGTGAGAGAGAGAGACAGAGAAAGTGAGAAGGCAAGCAACCAGGTCCAAGACTCAAACCATGGTCAAGCATGTGGAAGTCCAGTGCCTTTAGCCATCACACCATCTGCTGGCTCCTATATATACACTTTTTAAGGTTATTTATTCTATGAGAGAGATGGAGAGAGAAAGAGAACTTCCCCAACAAGTCAATATGGCTTGTCCTATTTTCTAGCTCCTATGGTGAAAATGTTAACATGACTGTCAACTTCTCTTCTATATCCACCATATCATATATTATCAAATGAAAATATGTTTTAAAGATAGGAGATCCCTTTTTATATCCTCTATAGCAGCCTTCCTCATGCAGACCACTACGACCTTGGGCCTGGAGGACTGTATCCCACTCTCAGTCAGACTCGTTGCTTCTACCTTTGTACTTTCTCAGCACGGCAGTACTTTTTTTTCCCATGAGAAGCCTGAGGGAAAACTGTTATCTCCCCCAGCTTCAGCTAGCCCCGCACCACGGCCACTTACATGTCCCACGTACTCAGGGTAATCTCGAGGGATGCTAATGCACATTCTACCACTGAGTTACCAAGATACAATTCTTTCTCTTATCTCTGACCTCCCAGATATGACTCTTTCTGCTACTTATTACAAATTATGTATTTATACATTTGCTATTTCTTTTTAAGACACAGTCTTACTTTGACAAAATTCTGCTGCCTCAGCTTCCCAAGTCAGTGGGATTAAAGGAGCAGAATGCCAAGTCTGGCCTTCAAGATGGAGCTGGGATCAAACTCAAGTCCTGTGATCCTAGCAGTGTGCCACTGCAGGATGGCCTCTGTTTACTTTAAATATTGTTGTTGGGCCAGTTGCTGGACCTTTTTGGTCATGGGATCTAACATGCCGACCGTGGCTTAAATCCTGTCCCCAGCAGCTTGAAATACTTGCTGTGTGTGTGTGTGTGTGTGTGTGTGTGCGTGTGTGTGTGTGTGTGTGTGTGTCTCCAAAATCCTGACAGGATAGAGAAATGGAGAATGGACTGAAGTGTGACCAACAATTTGTGATTTCTACTACTCCCTCTCTTCCTCACTCTTTCCTTCTCTCACCCTCCCTCACTGTATCTCTCTGTCTCTGGCAAATGTACCTCTGGAAATTAAAAGAAAAGATCAATATATTTATTGGCATGCCACATTTTTTTTAAAGTGTATGTGGTTAAATCTACCATGAACTTATTTATCATTTTTTCCATTAAGAGTAGACTTTTAAATACTTTCACCACTTTGATACATGTTTTTGATGTCCTCTGATTTTATATCTTCATTTAATTATTTAATCTACATAAACTTGTTGGGGGTATAACATCTGAGATAGGGCTTCATCTTTCTTCTTTTCTTCTTCTTTTTTTTTGGAGCGGTTTATGCTACAGAGCACATGCACTCGCCAGAGAGACAGACAGAGACAGAGAGGCAGAAAGTGAGAAATCCCCCCCCAGGGGGGATGGCCCTGCCACAATCCCTTCTCCTCCATTCTCCTCTCGGGATCCTGAGCATGCACACACATGTACCTGGCATGAGTTTAAGCCACCAGGTCCAGGACTTGAACCGTGGTCGACTACATGGGAGTTCAGTGACATAGTCATTATGCTAACTGCTGGTCCCCAGAGTTTCACCTTTCTTTTCCAAGTAGTTCACAATCATCTTAAAGCCACTTGTTAGTCACACTTTAATTTTCCCACATGGTTAAAACTAATAGATATCGGTCTAACAAAAGGCACTAGAGAAATAACAAATGATTATAGATAATGTGTTACTCAGGGATCAGGATATATTGAAGAGTCTCAAGGTTACTCGCATTTATTTTCAGAGCCTATCTGTGTCCGTGATCACATACAATCGCATGGTTTTAAATATTGTCTGTGTTTGTGGATGCCTAAATGAATGTCTCCAGACAATAACAGATAGTATTTTTGTTTCTCTTTCTTCGTGTGTGTGTATATGTGTAAAAGTGAAAGAGAATTAATATTACATACTATGTTTATTTATAACAATTACATTTATCCATATCCAAATTTATATCTATTAGGTTGTCAGAAAAGTCATGACATTATCTTTTTTATGTTTTTCTATGCAAAAATATGCCAAGACTTTTCTGACAACTCAGTCTATCTATCAAATATATCGTTTATCTGATACCTGACATCTCTTCCTGAACATCTTTTTTTTCTCCCTGTCCATGTCAATATGGCATGTTATATTGTCTAGTTCCTAAGGCCCCAAACCATACCATGACTGTCTACTCAGCTTCCTTCTATATCCCACATAGCCTACCTTAGCAAATCAGAGTACTTTTGAAAGATATGAGACCCCTTTGTATACCCCCTCCAGCAGCCTTCCTCCTGCAGGCCACTATGACCTAGGGCCTGGAGAACTGCACCCTGTTCTCAGTCTCGCCGCTTCTTCCTTCGTACTTTCTCCCCAACTTGGCAGTATTTTTTCCACTCAGAAGCCAGAATGAAAACTTTCAAATGTCTTTAAGAAATAGACTATAATTTCTCTTCCAAAATGTCTAATGGTTTCCCATCTAAGTGAATGAAGCCCAAATTCCCTTGCATGTCTTACCATGGTCTACATAATCCGTCGCTCTTCAGCCTCAGAACCATTTGTTCCGATTGTGCCTCCTCACTCTCCCTCGAATACCATGGAGTCTCCATATTTATCGATTCCGTTTTCTGAAGCAATTCCCTTAAGTTGCCACCTATTTACTTCACGTCCCTGCTCAATTTTCACCACCTCAGAGAGGTGAAGTAAATGAAGGAGTTACCATGTGGCAACTAAAGGGAATGTCTTAATATTTGCTAAATCAAGGAATGTATTAACACCTTTTTAAGTCTTCTCTGTTTCTTTTTCAATGTCTCAGATTTATAAACAGTATTTATTTGTGGTAACTATGTGTCAGTAATGATATGCTTGGAAATATATGTTCTGCCACCAGTTTTGTCATGTTGATTTTATGGGAGTTAAAATGTACAGGGTTTCTATCTTACTGGGTTCTCATTGCCAGTTATACCACAGAACATAGTTCGACTAATTGTACCATGCAAGAGCGATCCATACGTTTTATGCTTAATAATTATGCTCCAACTCCCAATAGAGCAGTAAGCAGATGAAAAGGAAGAAAGATCTTTTGAGACAATCACAACCCACCTTTAACTGGTGTTTTTAGGTTAAAAAGTAACTGAAACACTGCAACAGAAATAATGTCTCTGGGGAACTATATCTTTAAACTTCAGCTACAGAGAAAGAACAGTAATTCTGAGGAACCAGCAAAGGTTGTAATCTATTCAGTATTTAAAACTCATATTTTCTAAACAAGATCATTGTCACATGCATTTATTATTTTAAATGGGCTCTCTCAAGAAAGCATTGCATTTATATTTATGAAGACATTTATTGCACACTAAATGCCAAGTAAAGATTATAAAAAATATCTTTATTGAAGTCTAACAGCAATGAAAGACATTTCCATTAGTAGTATAATTAGCTCATAATTATGTAAGCAATAAATGCATAATTAGTTTTTTATTCTTAATATATTAATATTGTATACAATATTGGCCATGGAGCTGTAAATAATATTGACAAATTAAATCACTATTTCTATGTGTACTGAATATCGATTTCACTGAAGGAAATGATATTTTTGAAACAAAAAACTAAAAGTTCTTCTACCGTAAATCCATAAACTCTTATCTTTAGGGCTCTGAGGACATATTTTAAGTGCCCATATGTGGAGGGGATTATAATAATCTAGACTATGCAAAAGTTAGTATTAAAAATAAGATTTTTTAAAAAATTTCCACTTCCATTCATTTTTAATACTAAAAAGTTGTTTAAGGCGAGCAGGTGGTGTGGAATTTAAGGCAGTGGGATCCCACATGGCCAACTGAACTGTTCAAGTCCCAACAGGGTGACTTTAAAATCACATGCCAAGCATGCCCAAAATCCAGAGAGAAGAATGAAGGAGAAGGGATTGTGGTGTGGCCATACCACCTGGTGGAGTAATTTCCCACCCTACCCCCTCAGCCTGCAGTGAGTACACATTTCTGATAGCAAAAGCTAGAAAAAAAATTATTTAGTTTTATTTTTTATTATACATTTGTCTAACTGTAGGGCCCTCAAAATTTAATTATGCCTTAATAAATTGTTTAAAAAGTTATAAAGAAGGAGATGAATTACTTAAAAAATTAAGCTGCAGATGTTCAAGTCATCCCCTTTCCCCAGCTCCTCAGCTCCTCAGATCTGAGGCACTGGTGAGTCTGCCCTGAGTGTTTCTGACTGACCTGGCCAGGGTTTGAACCAGGGTTGCCACGTGGAATCTGTCTTCTCTTGAGCAGCACCTAAGGTTTTTGCCACAGGGTATGTGCACCCGCCAGAGAGAGAGACAGTAAGAGAGACAGTGATAGTCACACCAGAATCCCTTTTCCTCCATTCTCCTCAGATTTTGGGCATGCATGCACATGTACCTGGCATGATTTTCAAGCCATCAAGTCCTAGACTCAGACCACAGTCAGCCATGTGGGAGTCCAGCACCTTAACCACTACACCACCTGTTAGTCATCACAGTTTTATATTTTCCTTATTTTGAGGACAGGAAGCAAAAGTTCAGAATATCTGATGAGGATGAAACTATAACACAATCAATAGTTTTTAAGTTGTCTAATGAATAGTATGATTACCATTATAATTTTAAGAGTTTTTTGTTTGTTTGTTTGTTTTGCTATAGGACATGTGCGCTCCCTGGAGAGAATGAGACAGAGACAGAGAGACAGAAAGTGAGAACTCAGCCCCGGGGTGGATGGCCACACCAAAATACTTTCTCCTCCTCCATTCTCTTGGGATTTTAGGCACACATGCACATCAATCGCGAAAGTTTAAGCTGCCAGTTCAGGACTCAAACTGGGGCTGACCATGTGGGAGTCCAGCATCATAACCATCATGCTATCTGCTGATCACTCACCCCTATTATTTTTATTAATTAATAACAGAGTGCATATGCATACATGAGAATGTGAAAGGGAGAAAGAGAGAAATGAGTCTATCGGGTCTAGCCATCCTGTAATCCCCTTCCTCCAGCTCCTCAGCTCCTCGGATTTGAGGCACTGATGAGACTGCCCTGAGTGTTTCTGACTGACCTGGCCAGGGTTTAAACCAGGGTTGTCATGTGGAATCTGTCTTCTCTTGAGTAGCACCTTATCACTGTGCCCATGAAGCTGACTGTACCCTTATTAATAATAATTAAAAACTGGAAAGAACATAAAAGTCCGATTGAGACAATTAGTTATATAATATTCTAAAATGGCATGTAACAAAAGTTTCAAAATAAAATTTTAAAGCATGTTTAAAATTTTAGAAAATTCTACTGTGGAATACTTTCTTAAATCTTTTATTAAAAAAATAGACAGGGCTGGCAGATGATGTGGTGGTTAAAGTCACTGGATTCCCACATGGTCAATCACAGTTTGAGTCCTGGACCTAGGGGCTTGATTTCTCACTTTCCCTTTCTCTCTCTGTCTTGTCTCTGGTCAAATTAAAAAAATAATGAAAAAGAAATTGAACAAATAATTCTTCTTTTTTTTTGAGAGCTTTTTTGCTATAGGGTGCGTGCGCTCACCAGACAGAGAGAGACAGAGAGACAGAAAGCGAGAAATCACCCCCAG
>NW_006159809.1:1028928-1102180 GCF_000334495.1 Tupaia belangeri chinensis | reverse complement strand
TGAACTACATGGGAGTCCACAAACATAGCCATTACGCTAACTGCTGGTCCCAATAAATAATTATTAAAAAAAAAAAAAAGAAAATATATACAAATCATGACGAAATGTTAAAACATCCTTGTAACCACAACCCAAATCAAGAAACAGAACTTTGCCAGTACCCAGAAATCATCCATGTGTCTCAATTCAATTGCAACTCCCTTTTCTTATGAAATGACATTGCTCATCAACATTTATAGAAATCAATTTCTCATGTTTTTTTTTCAGTTTTAATATCAAAGTATACACTTCTAGACATGATATTTTTGAGAAGTTTTTGCTATAAGGTGCATGCGCTCACCAGAAAGACAGAGAGAGACAGAGAGACAGAAAGCAAGAAATCACCGCCCTGGGGGGTGGTCACACGGCAATCCCTTCTCCTCCATTCTCCTCTCGGGATCTTGGGCACACATGCACACATGCCCGGCATGAGTTTAAGCCACCAGGTCTAGGACTCCAACCACGGTTGACTACGTGGGAGTCTAGTGACATAGCCATTACGCTAACTGCTGGTCCCTAGACATGGTAGTTTAATCTAGCTCAGTTTTTTAAAGCATAATGTCTTAGAAGTCTGTTTAGTCTGTAGATTCTTGCACCATCTTTTATTTTTCTTTTACTATTAATTAATACAGGCCCCTTAGGGAACTGGCTTTCTCACAATCTTGATTTTGTTGACTTCATAATTATGGAGCAGTTCTACCTATTCCTTTGCCTCCTGTATTTCCTGAAAATAGGCAGCTAAATACAGAGACTTGATTGGACTCAGGTTTGATCCTTTGTCTAGGTTATGGAAGTTTTTTTTCCTTTGGGAAGGTTATAAGGCCTGCATGTTCATCTTTTATGATTTCGCAACAACTGAAATTCTGCACCTGACTTCATTAAATTTTGAGGGGATTACAAAATTGTGATATTCCTTGGGCCAGCCGGTGGCATGGTGGTTAGGTGCCCTGGTTTCTCACATGGCCGACCACGGTTCAAGTCCTGGACCTGGAGGCTTGCTTTCTCACTTTCTCTCTCTCTCTCTCACTCTAACCCTCCTTGGTCAAATTAAAATAAATAAAATTAAATAAAATAATTCTTTAAAAAATTTGTGATATTCCAATTCTACCATTCTACCATTCTATTTTATTTATTTGTAGAAATAATTCTCTCTCTCTCTCTTTTTTTTTTTTTTTTTAGATTTTTAAAAACACTTTTGCCAAAGGGCATATGGGCTCACCGGAGGGAGAGATAGCAGGGAAAGTGAGAAATCACAACCCTGTGGGGAGACAACCATGTCACAATCTCTTCTTCATTTTTCTCTCCGGATTTTTGGCATACATGCATACACACCAGGAGTGTTTTTCACGCCACTGGTTCTGGGACTTCAAATGCAGAGTCCTCCATGTGGGATCCAACACCTTCACCACCATGCTCCCTGCTGGCCCAATTAATAGGAATAATTCTATAAAGAGGAGTGTTCACTCTTCTGTTATGATTTGCTCAATGTAACAGTTCATATAGAAAATACAGGATAAAGGTGAGCTTATTTTCTATTATTTATTACTTCTTAAGAAAATAATTTAGCTCCCTGTCATTCTCCAAGGTAATTAACTAGGCTTTCAAAAAAATACAATCATTTCCTCTTATCCTTGGTTTCACTTTATGTGGTTTCAATTACTACACTCAATTGTGGTCCAAAAATAGGTACGTATGGTACAATAAGATATTTTCAGAAAGATAGATATATAGGGGATAGAGAGTAACCATAATTCATTAACTTTTGTTACAGTACAAAGATATAATTGTTCTATTTTATTATTATTGTTAATCTCTTACTTTGCCTAATTTCTAAATTAAACTTTACCGTAAGTATTATATTACATAGGAAGGATCAAAGCAAGGAAGAAGGGAAGAAAGAAATGTATCTTACTACAGTCTGCTGCTGTCATAATTTAACCAATTTAAGTGAAGAAGGAAGAAACCTTACTTCCCATTGTATCACTTTCCCCTTCTTCCATTTATAGTACAGTAATTTTATATGTGTTACATACATTTGGAACCACATCAGACCATATTATAATTTTTTGTCTCAACAATCAAATATAATTCAGAAAACTAAATAGAAGAAGGGAAGTTTATTCTATTTACTCTTTCTTTTTTCTTTTTTTCCTAACCTTTCAGGCTTCCTTACCTTTTATTCTTTTAAGGTTTTTGTCATAGGCCATGTGTGCTTGCTGGAGAGAGAGTGAGAAAGAGACAGTGAGAGGGAAAGTGGGGAATCACCCATCCCCCGCAAGGGGAATGGAGACATAGCAATCTCTTCTCCTTCACTGTCCTCCTGGGATTTTTGGATGCACACTCCCCCAGTGTGATTTTCAATCTGCCAGGTCCAGGACTCAAATCACAGTCACTCACATGGAAGTCCAACGTCTTAACCACTAAGCCACCTGCTGGCCCTCAACCTTCCTTTTTCATTGCTTCCTTTCTGTTTAGACCATTTCCTTTAGTCATTCATTTAGAGTAGGTCTGAGGGTGACACATTGTCTTAGTTTCTTCATCTGAGACTTGATTTTCTCCTCAGTGTTGAAGGATAGTTTCACTTATAAAGAATTTGGGGTTGGCAGTTCTTTTCTCTCAGCATGCAAAAGATACTGCGCAACTTCTGGTGAAACATATAGTATCATTCAAATTGATTTTTCCCTTATAGATAAGCTATTATTTTTCTCTCACTGTTTTTAGTTCATCTTTGTCGTTTGACTTCTGAAGTTGAATTATGATGTTTCTGGGCATGGTTTTGCTGGGTTTCTCCTGTTACATTTGCTCTTCTTCTTGGAAGTGTGGGTTTATGTCTGACAAGGTACAAAATTCTCAGTCATTGTTTCTTTGCACACTTTAATTCCATTATTTCCAAAGAACTTTTCAATTCCCCTCATATAATGAGCTGATACGCGTTTACATTCCTGTCCCCTCTGTGAACCCCAGAAACATTCAGAAATGTCTAAAATATTAAATTAATAAGATGCACCAAAAATCGCAGATCATTCCATCTTTTGCACAAAATAATGAAAACACTTATAAGACCTATTATGAAGGTAATAATTAAACACACTGATTTGTTATGTTTTCTATACACACACACACACACACACACCTCAGGATTTTGGGCATGCATACATGCACCTGGCACTATCCGTAAGTCTCTAGGTCCAGGACTCGAACTGTGGTCAGCCACGTGGGAGTCCAGTACCTAAACCACTATGCCACCTGCTGGCCCCAATATACTTTATAGTTAGCTTAAAAAATTAACAATAAAATTTGGCATTTACATACATTCTAATTATATAAATACCATAGCATACGTACTAAATTATTTTAGAAACTAAAAAGCATTCACCCAAAAGATATACAATATATAAACAATATGTTCTCAAAATGAAGTACAAAGTATAAATTAAAAATTATTTTGACAAAATTATCTATTAACATAAAGTATTCATGATTTTGTTTTTGAAAGATTTTTGCTATAGGGTGCTCGCCAGAAAGACAGAGAGATAGAAAGCGAGAAATCACCCCCTAGGGGGGATGGCCATGCCGCAATTCCTTCTCCTCCATTCTCTTCTTGGGATCTTGGGCATGCACGCACACTTGCCCAGCATGAGTTTAAGCCACCGGGTCTGGGACTCAAACCGCAGTTGACTACATGGGAGTTCAGTGACATAGCCATTACGCCAACTGCTGGTCCTTTTTTTTTATATTTTTTTTTAAGAGAGAGTTTTTTTGTTTTTTGCTATAGGGGCGAGTGCACTCACCAGAGAGACAAACGGTGAGAATTAATGCTCTGCCAGGGTTGGCCATGCTGCAATCCCTTCTCTTCCATTCTCCTCTTGGGATTTTGGGCATGCACATACATGCGTCTAGTGTGAGTTTTAAGTTCCTGGGTCCCAGGACTCCAACAGCAGGGGACTATGTGGGTGTCTAACAATGTGCTGGTTCCTCTTTTCTGTTTTTTTTTTTTTTTTTTTTTTTTTTTAAATGCTAAAGGGTGATGTACATAAAAGGGAGAGAGAGAACACTACAATGGGGCCCAATTATGTAGCAATCTCTTTTTCATCTAATTCTCCATCCCATGTACAGCCTGAGCATATGTGCATGTGCTTCGTGTGAAGCCGAAGGGGCCGGGACTCAAAACCTGGTTGGCCATGTGGGATCTGGCACCCTGTGTACAGGGCCTACTGACAGGATCAAATTTTGAGAATTTCTATCTCCTCCCATAAAATTTGAGGCCCATTAAAGACTGAAAGTGACAGCAAAAGAAACACAATAGGATTCTACAGCATAAGAGGAAATCCAGGACACTGTGGTATCTTGGAATCAATAAGAAAATAATGTCTTGAGGAGAGAATGACAGTTTTGTAGAAGGCTACTTAAAAGTAGGGTAATGATGAGGACAGAGAAATGTCAACTTGATTTAGCCACACAGAGATAATTGATGGCCCTGAAAGAGCAAATTCTATGAGATGGTGGTAGGGGGATTATTTTGAATCTGTTTTATTGATATAAAAGTCATCTCAGTTTTCAGGTATTGAAGTATTTTATTTTCAGAAGCCAGTTTTGGAATTAGTAAAAGCATATTAGAAAGATTGAAAATAAAAGTTTTTTTTTTTAAATAAAGTAACTTAGAATGCTCAACATTATACTTTTTTAACAGCTTCACATACTTATAGTCAACTAAGCTCAAGAAGCCCCTGTGAATTAAATAATCCACATGATATCTTTTTTCTCATAAAAGGGGTAGCTACTATAAAATGTAGCAGAAACACTAAATTCTAGCTTTCAAGGGTTTTCCAAATTAATCTTAACTATAAGATTACACAGCATTTAACACTTTAAGAGAATTTGACTATCGTTAATAGGTAAGCAAATTAATCAATAATAGCATGTAACTATTATCAGAAGCTTTTTTTCAAAATATTATCTCCTTAGAATTACAATATTTAAGCTCTGAGGAACAGCCTAATGGCTTTCAGATTCCAGACGTCAACTGTACCTCTCTAGAGTGTTAGAATATCTTACTCTCCAAAAATTAGTTTGGACTTTTAATTAATCAAGACATATTATTCCCATAGCAATGTGGATGTTACCATATAGAATCTAAAATTACAAACTGATAGCTTATTCATATGCATAAGTAGCAACAGAATATTCGCTTAAAGAAATAGTATAAATCATAAATCATAAACATTAGAGGTCTGTACTATGTTGGCATGAAAAGCAAAGTGAGAGAAAATATCAAAGAGAAAATTGTGGGTATAGGTGTAGACAGAAAAGTAATTTAATTGCAAAAAAAAGTTCATTTCATTGGAAGTAGCATTTCTGGCCTTATCCACATTTCTATATAGTGATTTCACAATTTGATGAACTAAAGTATGATTCTCCTCATATAGGTTTCTTTTTTTCAAGTTGGTTTTCAATTCTTGGAACATCATTAACTTTTATAGAAAACAAAACCAAAAAAAATCTGTCTGTTAGAAATCCTGCTTGAAGGATCCTGTTCAGATAGCTCATTTTCATCAGAGTTATTCCTGATCAGCCTAGCTAAAATGAATCTCTAATCCCACCGTAGGTTCCTACAATCCTTACCAATTATTGGAATTCTCCAAAGGTAGCATGTTTGTTTTGTTTTGTTTTGTTTTTTGTTTTTTGTTTTTTTTTTACATGAATGCATGTAAAATGTACATGTTCTATCTCTTAAAAATATTCTGTATTCTATGGAACACTATCCTATTTCTTTATAGTCCCCAGAATAGTCACTACAAGAGACTTTCAAAGAGTGGATATTTTGAACATAATAAGTGGCTCTTTAACAATCAGTTGAATAGGGAACCAGCAGTTAGCGTAATGGCTATGTCACTGGACTCCCACGTAGTCGACCGCGGTTCACGTCCCAGACCCGGTGGCTTAAAACTCACATCGGGCGCGTGTGCATGTGTGCCCAAGATCCCAAGAGGAGAATGAAGGAGAAGGGATTGCGGCATGACCATCCCCTCTGGGGGGTGAATTCTCGTTTTCCGTCTCTGTGTCTCTCCCTGTCTGTCTGGCGAGTGCATGCGCCCTATAGCGAAATAATTCTCTCTCAAAAAAAAAAAATCAGTTGGATATTATTAAATCTCTGGGAGAAGGCAGAGCCTTCTCTAGTCGACTCAGTAATATGGAGGCAAGAAAAAGATGAGAAATGTTTTATCCTACACTCCTCCACCTCAACCTAGGGATTTTTAAAATATATCCATCGACCAAGAAAGGCATATATTCTTTATTAACCCAAGCTGTGGAGGAATGCTTTGCAAATTTCTGGAAGTGACCCTTTTTAATCCTGCAGAAACTGAAGGTTACTCAAATGCTTACACTCTTGGGCTCTCCTAGCAATTTCTTTTATAGTCCTA
The DNA here is from genome assembly GCF_000334495.1 of Tupaia belangeri chinensis. Classification (NCBI taxonomy): domain Eukaryota; kingdom Metazoa; phylum Chordata; class Mammalia; order Scandentia; family Tupaiidae; genus Tupaia; species Tupaia belangeri. The sequence continues at coordinate 1,095,719 of NW_006159809.1, read as the reverse complement.
GATGGTCCATCAGTAGGATAGAACTTTGGGAATCAATTTCACCATTTTCTTCACACCAAAAACCATATCACCAAAGCAACAGAACAGGATACAGCTGCTAACGTACAATAATCTGGGCACCTTCTACCTCACAGAGAGAGCGAGAACAAGAGAGAGAATATGGTCTTCGCAGATCCTGGCTTCCCAATAGTCTTTATCCGATTTGATGAGTGTTAAAATAACTTATGCAAACTGCATTAGACATAAATTTATAATTGTCATCAAGCAATATGCCCTTTTGTTATCTTCTGATAGATCTTAGCTATGTAAAAATCTCAATATCCAAAATCTCTGTGGGCTGCATTTCCTTCTGTAACTATTGTTTAATCCTGCATTGCCTGTATTTTTAAGCATTTTTCTTATTCAGCTCCTAAATGCTCTGTTTGTCTCTCAATGCCAAAGCATCACTCACAAATATTAAAGTCTAAATGTCCTTGCCATTGTTATTTTGCTGTTTTTCTGTATACCTAGATTAATTGAAGAAAAGTCTCTCATCCATTTAACACATTGTTTTTTTAAACAATAGTATAACCCAATCTTCTTTCAAAAACACAGGAAAGACTCAAATGATGGGAAGAAATATTAGAAATGTTTTAATCAAATAACTTGAATGTGTCTATATATTTCCTAATAAACACATTTTTCTTTTTTTTTTGGAGAGATTTTCACTACATGGCGCGTGCACTCGCCAGACAGACAGAGACATAGAGACAGAAAGCAAGAAACACCCCCCAGAGGGGATGGTCACACCGCAATCCCTTCTCCTCCATTCTCCTTTCGGGATTTTGGACACGCACGCACACACACCCGGTGTGAGTTTTAAGCCACCGGGTCCGGGACCCGAACCGCGGTCAACTACGTGGGAGTCCAGCGACATAGTCATTACGCTAACTGCTGGTTCTCCCTAATAAACACATTTTAATTGTCAGATTTTAGCTTGGAGATCTATGACCAGGCTATTTGGGCACTCAATTAAATAATTATAGATTGTCAGTATGCTCTAGTATTAATTTCTTGACTTAAATTTTCTTCATATTAACATACTTGGAAGAGGTATACCTTCATCTTTCCACTCTCTAGAGGACCCAGGAGTACAGAGCTTCTAGAGGAGGTGAGTAGCCAAAAAGTATTCAGGATTCATAGACTTAACATGCTTTACTAAAGTTAAGTAGAGCTTATAGATCATATTGTAGATTTTCTTCCCAATGATGTTTCCATCTGTTTCTTTTTGTTTGTTTGTTTGTTTTTCGTCACTTATATTTTCTTCCTAAATAATTTTTAATGAATATCTGCAATATTTCTAAGGAAAAGGCCTGTATGGACTTTTGAGTAGAAAAAGAACAAGGAGGGACCAGCAGATGGCATAAAGTTTATGGCGCTGGACTCTCACATTGTCGATGGCAGTTTGAGTCCCGGACCCTGTGACTTAAAACTCATTCCAGGTGCCTGTGCGTATGTGCCCCAAATCCCAAGAGCAGAATGGAGAATGCTTGTAGCTAGCCATCCCTGGGGTGGGGTTGGGGAGGAGTAGGGGAGGAGTAGAGGAGTTAGTGGTGGTATGGGAGGTAGGGGAGGTGATTTCTTGCTTTCTTGTCTATCTCTGTCTCTCCAGCAAGAAAACATGTGCCCTATAGCAAAAATCTCTCTTTAGAAGAAAAAGAAAAAGAACAAGGAATAATCTAATATTATTACTTTAGTTTTCAAATATTCTTTTCCAATCATTTAAAAAAGCACATGCAGACCGTGGTTTAAATACCATATTGCATTAAAAATTCAGCATTTGAAATTTGCCTAATAGATTATTATTTGCCTGCACAGTCAGGCATGGCTTTGCTATTAGAATTCACTTGCCCTTAGGCATGTTTTGCTAACTGCAGTCCTAAAATAGCATCTGCTTTTGTTTTGGTTTGGTTTGGTTTTCATAATACCATTTTAATTTCGATCTCTACATCTTTACTTTAAAAAAATGATAAAGCACTGTTCAAACTCTATGAAGTTGTATTTTGGTATTCTGTCTGTCACATGTCAAATACTGGAGATTTGGGGCTTCCTTTCATTTCTTCCATTATCCCCTCCAGTACCTATAAGAGATTTATAAGTTTTATGTCCTTGAAAAAACTGTGCTATTAGTGCTACAGCTTCCTATCCCTTATTTTGTTTCCTTCTGCCTTTTTGCAAAGCCGGACCTCATGAAATTAACTTAAAAATACAATTACTTAAGAGTCGTTCTTGCTGACTCAGGTTATGCAACACAGTGTAAAAGGGAGATCAGTGGAGTGGCCCTCTCCCTTACACTACTGTCTATAGCTCTGACCTTTCCCTGGTGCATTTTATTTACACAGCCAAGTCCCACATCCCACTAGGAATAATTGAGTTTACGGATTAGATTACAGAGGCACTGCTCCTGTTATAGAGTAGGTATATTAAATATCTGTAAAAGACAAAATAGTACTTGCAATGCTTCAGATTCAATGAAAATCAGATTCCCAAAATCTCTTTCAGTTCCTAAGACAACAAGACAACACTATATACTTGTAGTATGACGACAAGCAAAAGCTATTAAAAAAAAAAAAAAAAAGATCAACCGTTTTTTGTTCAACTAGAACAAGGAAATTAATCAATTTATAAGTTGGTAAGGAAAACTAAGGTATGACATATGTATTTTCAAAAGGTAACATTTTAAGGCTAGTGTTTGATTAGAATATCATTTTCTATCCTTCTACTTTCAACTTCTCATTGCCTTTAAAGTGAGTGTCTGGTAGACAGCAAAAAGCAGGGGCCAGCCTTTTTTTTTTTTTTTTTTTTTAAGTTTTTTGCATAGGACATGTGCATTTACCAGAGAGAGACAGAGGCAGAGAGAGAAGGAAAATGAGAAATCCCCCAAGGCGGAACGTCACACAGCAATCTCTTCTCCTCTATTGACAAAGTTAAGATCAAGGCATCTGCAATCCGAGGGCAAGGGTGTCTAGAATAACTTCTGTGGGTAACAGACCAGAGGAAGCCAGGTTTTCTGATACAGGTTTAAAGTCTGAGCTAGGGTACATGGGGTGAGATGAGCTCAAAATATCTTTCCAACAGTTTCTTATTATAATACTTCCAAAATTTGTTTTTCCTGTAGGGCACGTGTGATTACTGGAGCCAGAGAGGGAGAGAGAGAGAAAGCACCTCCCATAGAGGATGACCACATGGCTATCCCTTCTCCACTATCCTATCTGGATTTTAGGCATTCACACACATGAGCCTAGAATATTTTTTAAGTTTCCGGGTCCAGAGCTCGATCCATACAGTCAGCCATGTAGGATCTAGCTGCCTTAACCACCACTTCACCTGGCTGACCCTTTAACTATTTTTTAATGAAGGAAAGCCCAAAGGTAATATGAACTGAAGTCCAGGTACATTTGTTTCAGTTAAGTTCTGTTTTCCTTATTTTTTTTTTTAACTTAGTGCCAGTTCCTTTAGTGTCAATAAGATTCATCTCTTCATATTTTGTCATGATGAACTTTTCTGTTCAATTCTAGAAGACAAATTAGGACTATCAGTCAGAAAAATATTTGAAGTTAGGGACCAGCATTTAGCATAATGGCTATGTCACTGGACTCCCATGTAGTCTCATGCAGTTCAAGTCCCGGACTTGGCAGCTTAAACTCACGCTGGGTGCGTGTGCATGCATGCCCAAGATCCTGAGAGGAGAATGGAGGAGAAGGGATTGCAGTGCAGCCATACCCTTCTGGAGGGTGGTTTCTCGCTTTCTGTCTCTCTGTCTCTCTCTGTCTTTCTGGTGAGTGCATGCCCTATAGCAAAAACCTCTCACAAAAAAAGAAAAAGGAAAAAAAAAGAAAAGAAAGAAAAATATTTGAAGTTAAATTATTTTTGGCCCCCCAGAGGGTGATTTCTCACTTTTTGTCTCTCTGTCCTGTGCATGCACCCTATTACAAAAATCTCTAATTAAAAAATAATAATAATATTATATTTGGATTTCTGTAAAATAGCCTTCTCTTATTTTTTAGCAAATAATACTATTTTAAAATAATGACTACTTTTAATATCCTATTGTACAATGATAATGTAATGCCATATTGTATTTATTTACATGCACAGATTAAATTCTTACAATAAGATACTCTGTCTTCTTCATGTTAGTTATTTCCAAGAAGCATTGTTTTATTTTATTTTTGCCTTAGCCTTTATATAGTGCTTAAAAGCTATTGACAAATATTAGAACATGGAGCTCATGAAAGGAAAAATATATCTTTAAATTATTTTAATAGGACAATATTGCAAAAGGAAGAACATTCTAGACATTTTTCAGAATATAATATTAATACATTTTTATAAATAATAATGTTTAGCTATTAATTACTTGAAATTAAGACAAACTATCTTTACAAACAAGGAAATAGGGACTTTTGTTGTGCTTCATTGACTTAATCAGGTTATCCTAATGCACTGTTTGGTGTCGTAGGACGGATGGGCAGGAAGCAGAAAACAAAACCTGTGGTCTGATTGATGCCAACATGGATGTCATCCCTCTCCCTTGTATATGAAACCTTATACAACTATGAAATTTTCCATGCTGTTTTGTTTTCTTTAGCCAAATACTAAGTAAAGTATGATCACGCTTCTCTGAATCAAGACCTCTATCTTAAATCTCTTTTATGTTCTGTACCTTATGTATAATCATGGCCTATCCAAATGACAACACTTTATTTGCTAAATGCTTGCCAAGATTTTGACAAATGTTACACATGCAATAACTAAAAATAAATAGGTCTTGTTTAATCTACTGAAACTCTAAATGAAGCTCGAATAAGGTTGTAGCATATGAAGCTGAAAGAGATTGTCAATTTGATAAATTTCAACAAAGCTTTAGTAAATTCAATAAAAAAGAAAAAAGTCATCAAGCTTATGATTTGATGGCTCTACTTAGAAGTGTAAGTAAACGGTGAACCCCTCAATAGATGAAATATTGTAGCACCTTCACATATGGTGTTTGCAGAGGTTAAATACTGAAATACAAAACCATCTTCCAATACACAGGCAGAGAGGTGGCTTGGGAAATTGGACTACCGAATTTAAGAAACCAAAGGAATAACGATCTGGAAACCAACACACTCATTATTTTGTAGTCCTAAAGAAGATAAACTACATGAATCCATTTTATCTGTATATTGAAATCTAGGAAATGTTTCAAATTAAAAAAAAAGACTACAGAGATGTTACAATTGAATGAAATATATCATGCAAGATTTCTTTTAATTTAAAATTTTAGTATTTTTTTTCCAATGGAGATACAATTACAAAAATTTATAAATTCTGAATTAGATTCATGGTTTGGATACTATTCTAACATTTTTAATTTCTTGATATTTAAAATGTGAATACATAGGAGAATGCCCTTATTTTTTAAAAAAATACGCACATATATTTAGGTATAAATGGACATAATGTCTATAACTTAAGCAGTTTAGAAAACAAAGAAAAACAAAGCAATATGAAAACATTGAGGGAATAAGTGTGAGGTACATATGGAAATTCCTGGATCTATGTTGTTCTTTTCTGTGCATCACAAAGTATGTCAAAATAAAAGGTTAAATTTTTTAAAAGCTATGAATGGGATTATCTTTCTCTATTATGATATTTAACTTGATATATAAAAACTGGTAGCTACTTAATACCTATTATTATAGTCAACCCAATCAGAATTATAATAAGATTATAAGGTACATGTGTGATATTCTAGAATAATATAAAAATTATTTTTATTATACAGAAATAAAATATAAGGACTTTGACCATACGGGAAATATTTTGATACAATATAATCTAATTTTATATCATCCTTACCATGGTATGTAAATGATTTGTGTGGATGTCCTATAATTTAATGTTACTAATGTAATATTTAGGTACTTTGATTTTTCAAGAGCATTTCCAATTACCAAAAAGTACACAGTTTCAATAACAGCATGTGGGTCATCGGGGTCAGGGACATCAGCTTCTTTCTTTGCCCCTTTATCCTGTGCCTTCTCTGCTCCCCTCGCTCCCCTTGAGCCCAGCCATTTAGATGGAGCATCATGGTCAAGGACAGGGTTTTTTTAAAGGGGCCAAACAAAGGGATGAAAGCAAAATCTGGGTTTGGTGGAGGGAAGGGTCGGAGAAAGGTGTCTTCCTTAGGTTTAGTCTCTCATTTCTTAAGATATGCTGTTTCTTGATAGTTATTTAGACCTAGGGAAGCTCATATCTGATTTCATTTCTTGGACTTAGAAAAATAAGCCTGCCTTTTCCATTTTTTTCTGTTTTGACTCTTATACTCATATTTCATCAGTACTGATTGGTAAGTGGCTGTGGTTCTGGAAGGAGTAGATGCTACATTGTCAGTTATTGTGGTAGATCAGAAGCCGCCTCTGGTCCAGGCATTCAGGGGTAGGGTTAATGTTCCAACTGACCTTCTTTGCTGTGCTTAAATATTCTCCACTGTCTGTCAAAACTGTTGTTTAAGAAAGGATAGGAAATGAGGTTTCAGGCATAGGCTTCTCAATAAGCATTATACTCAAATTCTAACATAACATATAACATTGCAATAAGAAGCTCTTCTGAGAAATTTCTAATGCCCGGAAGGTTTTCCTGTAATGCTTACATAAGGGTTTTTAGGATGCCTAAATGAATGCCACTATGTTCAATCTGTGTAGTCTACTGAAATCAAATTCAAGCTATAATCAACAGTGACATTGCATGAGAGAGGAGAGAGAAAGAGTTAAGCAAATGCTGTCTTTTCCGAAAGGTATAATATGGGGACATCTAATCATAACTAGAATATTATCATATAAATGTGCAGATTATAGCCAAACTTTATGAAGGATGATGAATCAGTACCAGTCTAATGATCCTATAATCTGGCAGAATTCCTCTTGCAAAATCCTTCATCTTAAAGTGATGAAAGATTTCTACTCGAATAATAACTAATAGGTGTTAAGTTCTATGTGTCAGATAAAAAAGAAATCAATTGTAATTTATATGCAATTAAAATACCAAAATTATCAATTCTGCAACCCACAAACAGACAAAAACCATTTCTAGCATACTTCCTGGCCAGGAAATTAGTGTGCATTCCATCTGAGGAGACGTTTGCACACTTACTCAAGAATGTACAATGATTCCATGGGAAGGTTTTGCTTAAGTTCCTTTTTCATTTCTCTTTGCTTTGTTCCTCAGATTCCCTAATAAAAGAATGAATATAGAAGTCTTATATGCATTAGATCTTCTAGGAAGAGTCCTGTAGTTACTATAATGACTGCTCAGTCTTCACAAAATGCAAATATATTTTAGAGAACATACTGTCCTTTACACTTAAGTACCTTGAACCTATCTAAAATAAAGTACATTAAATTTGTAAAGGCAATATTATTTTAATGGAATTAAACACACATTACTTACATAAACCAGTTCAACTGAAGACTATCTTCAAAATATCGTGTTTAGGCTGTTTATTCCCCTACTTAATATAGACCGAGTGTCTGCACTCTATGACTGAAATTGATTGACTAAAGAATATAGAAACACAGTAAATGGATGTAAATACCAGATATAGTGTGTGTGAAAGAGAAGGGTCTGAAGAAGAACATTTAGAAGAAAAATAGGGAGGCAAAGCATTAATGGGACAATGAAATGTGGTATTATCTGTTGAAGATATTTTATAGTTTTATCAACTGGACAAGAGAGAAATGTTCACATGTAGAAATATCACTTCATAAGCTAAATAATGTGGTTGAATGTACAAAAGAAAAATGAAATTAAAAAATGTAAATAAAAAAATAAAAAAGGAGATGTCAGCTGACCATATCAAAAAAAAAAAGAATGTTTATTCAAAACTGTCAATTACATCAAATAGTCTAAATATTACTGTGTATAACTGGAAAGCTCAAAAATGCTAACTTGATCCTGTTCTTTTAGAAAAGGGAACCATTTTAAAAGAGAAAATCCAAACAGCTCTTATTGTTGACACTCAAAATGTTTATGATAGTGTATTTTCTCAACAAATGCAGATATTAGCTAAGAGATCATGTGTGAATGAGAGAAAAGGGAGATCTGGTGGCAGTATAAACTAGTTTATTTGATGTCATTTTCAGGTTTAACTATTTTTGGTTTACATACGTATGTATACACACATACATAGATACACAAATCACACATGTATATGTGTAAATAAGTGTTTGCATATAATGCTGTTAGTCAAGAGGCATGTGTCTTGGTAGTGAAAATAATGGAATTATCAGTTACTAAGCACATACTATGTATGTACCTGCTTTCTCAATATATTAAAATAAATATTCCTTATATAAAAAGTTAACATGATTTTTGTTTTTAGAGAGGTTTTTGTTATAGGGCACATGCACTTGCTTGAGAGACAGAGAGATGGGGAGAAGTTACCCCCCCCCCGTGGGGGGGTGGGTCACACCACAATCTCTTCTCCTCCAGTTTCCTCTCAAGATTTTGGGCATGCACAGACACATGCCTGGTGTGCGTTTTAAGCCACCAGGTCTGGGACTTGAACCACTGTCAACTACATGTGAGTTCAGTGACATAACCTTTATACCATCTGTTGGTCCAAACATGCTAATTTTTGCCAGAATAGGAGAATGAGTTTAGAAAGATAAAGACAGCACAAGCCAATATATCTAGATAGAGGGTAAGACTTGAACTCTAAAGTTTGTATTCCTACTCTTTAAATATTTGTTTTGAAAAGTTTTAAACAGTACAAGAAAGTGAGAAAAATTTCACAAAGAATTCCCATAGGCCCATCATTCAGTCTCAACAATGATCAAGATTTTTGTTGCATTAACTTCATCTATAATTTATTTACTTATTTAATTTTCGAAAGCATTATAAAACTAATTTGAGGCATCACGTCCTTTTTTTACCTCTAAGTTATGTCTCTATTCACTTTTTAAAACCCTGTTTTACAACTAAAACACAATTGGCATTATGTTTTGTCATCTTGTCCAATCTAGCCTATAATAAAATTTATTGAATAGCTCTGGAAATATTTTCCACGCTTGCTATGAATCAGTATTCAATCTATACATTACATTTGGCTTTTATATCTCAAGTCTAATATAGAACAGCTTTCTTTCTTATTCTTTTAATGTCATTCACTCATTAGAACAAGCAGACTGCTTGTCCTCAAGAATGTCCCATACTCTAGATTTATACATTCGAATCCTCTTAGTGTCATTTCAATTGTTTTTCTGTTCTGCCATATTGCCTATGGTAAAACCCAAGTCTAATGTGTTGATTTGATTGTAGCTGACCTGTCTAACTAAAATTACTTCAGGGGTGGCTGTTTGTGCTATATGTTTCAATAGAGCGAGCCCTAGGAAAAAAGGCACCTGATTCAAAAACATACGCTCTTTCCTATAAAGCACATTACCTTCTTTACACTAGTTTGTCAACTATCTCTGGGAACAATTTTTAACACACAAGGGCAACCAATGTGCAAGGTCTGTAATGGGTGGATTTTTTTTTTTTAATCTTGGAAAGTAGTTACAAATCTTTGGTAAATGAAAGCGTGGTGCCAGCCTGCCAGCATGTTCTATCACTCCACCAAATAGTACTCTCAGAAATAATCTGATATTCAATTGCCACAGAGCTCTGGCAGATACTCTCCATGATAGAGTCCCTGGAGAAACCTTTTGCAGAATGACTGGAGCAGATATTGCTCAGCAGGGAGACATTGATGTTCTGACACATACACCCTTGACATTGCAGTGCAGAATGATCCATTTCCTTCCAAGTAGTAGTTGCCTCATTCACACTGAGAAAAATCATGGAAGAAATACAATTTTTTTTTTTTTAAGAAAGCATAGGGGAAAACGACAGAAAGAGGTTTACTCCCACAGAATAGTTATACTTGCAAAGGCATGTGTGTCTCTGCACATATGTATATGCAAATGCACACACATGCACACCTACATACACAGAGTTTTGTCACCAGGAAAAAGCTAGGTGACTTTAGAGAACTAGAGTATTTGCATTGCAGTTATCATCTAACCAAGTAAGATGACAGGTTGGATGAAAGGGAAGCAGCAGCCTGATATTTAGAAATGCCAATAAGGGGTCACCCTTAGCGTAATAGTTAAGGGATCTGGATCCCACTCTGCCAATCACAATTCAAATCCCAGACCTAGTGGCACAGGAATGTATGTGTGCATGCCCAAAATTCAGTCAGCATGGAGAAATGGAGGAGGAAGGATTATGGTATGACCATAACCTAGCAGGGAGGGGTGCTTTCTCTCCCTTTACCTCCTCCTGTCCCCTATTTCTGGGGAGTGCATGCAACATCTGACAATTAAAGAAAAGAGAAAGAGAGAAAGAAATGCAACTCTTTTGACTGCTAATTTGCTCTGCACGAGGCTATCCTGAGAGCCAACATCTGAGAATCAAGACATATTTTGTCACAATTTGGAAGTTAAAATGTGTTTAGTGGTTCAGAAATATGTTGCATCTCAATCCAGGAGAAACCTTTACAAAGAGAAATCCTTGTTCTTGGCACTCTTACAAAAATCTTGACACACCATTAGCAAAGTATTTGTCTTTGTTTTGGTTTCCAAAGTAACATTGATTTAAGTTAGGTGAGAGCATTGCTAAGTGCACTGAGCCTTACTCAGGCTCTTCAGGCTCAGCTTATTGTTGCTACTGTTATTTTTCTTTACACAGCTGTCTCTGAGCAGAAACCTTAAGTAAGCTGACAACTAGCAAAGAAGTTAAAATACAGTGTAATGGCTTATTAGGACTCCTATTACAAAGTTCTACAAACTGAGTGTCTTCAACAGATATGCATTGTTCTAGAGTTGGGGAAATTAGAAGACTGACATCAACATGCTAGCTAGGCTATCTCTAACAGTTTTGAGAATCTGTTCCATGACTGTCCCCTAGATCCTTATGGCTTGCTGGTAATCTTTGGTGTTCCTTGAGCTGTAGAAGCACCACTAGGACTCTACCTTTATCTTCACATAATGTTCTCCTTGTGTATGTGTCTGTTTCTAAATCTGCTCCCCCTTTGAGAGAGAGAGAGAAAGAGAGAGAGAGAGAGAGGGAAAGCAAGAAAACGCTCTCCCACCACCCCATGGAGGATGGTCATACCACAATTCTTTCTCCTCCATTTCTCCCTTTTCAGGTTTTGGAAATGCATACACATGCTTCAGGCATGTTTATCCCACAGCTAGTCAGGAACTCAAGCAGCACAATCAGTCATATGCGATCCAGCTCCCTTAATCACTGCCACTGAGTAGCTCTGACACTTCTGTTTCATAAAGACACCATTGTAAGGGCCAGTTGGTGGCATGGAGAGTAGGCTCTGCCATGTAGCCAATTACAGTTTGAGTCCCAAGCCTGGTGACTTGCTTTCTCACTTTCTATCTCTTTCTCTTTTTGTCTCTTTGATGAGTATGCATGACCTATAGCAAATTAAAAAATAATAGTGATGGGTAAAATTAAATAAATAATTCTTTTAAAAAAAGAATGTCACTTTACCTTAACTAATTATATCTGCAATGTTCCTATGTCCAAATTTTATATTCTCAGGTACTGGGAATCAGAATTTCAATATGTGAATTTTGAAGAGACATATTTTAACTCATAGCACAGAACAGACCAAATATATTTAAAAAGACACTATTTGGACTTATCAAGCTTGGTATTATTCACATTTGGGGCCCATTATTTTTTGTTGGCGTTGGGGCTGGAGTTCTGCACATTACAAGATGTTCAGGTGCATCCCTTCTCTGTAACCATGAAATGCTAGTTGTACACCCACCCCTAGCTGGTGACAGTCAGAAATGGCTCCAGACTTTGACGAACATTTCCTGGGGGGTAAAAAAAAATCTCATTTGTGAAACACTGAGCAATTAGATAGCTTTCAAGTTTTATTTCTTTATAGCCACAAAAATGGAAAAATACAAGCTGAACTTTGTTATATCCCTCAGCATTAGCTGTTGAAGTAAAAGTTGTTTTTTTTTTTTTTCCAAAGGAGTACAGTTCTATTTTTGTTTAATAAGGTGGTCATTGTAATACCTATACACAAAAGTATTTTTATATAAACACACAAAAGTATTTTTATATAAGCATGAGTCTTATTTGTCTAATTTCATGTTTCTTTCATTTTATCTTTCTTTTTTTTTTTTTTTTCTTTATGAGAGGTTTTTTCGCTATAGGGCATGTGCGCTTGCCAGACTGCCAGAGAGAGACATAGCGACAGAAAGCGAGAAATCACCCCCCCGGGGGTATGGTCATGCCGCAATCCTTTCTCCTCCATTCTCCTCTTGGGATCTTGGGCATGTACGCACATGCGCCCGGTGTGAGTTTTAAGCCACCGGGTCCGGGACGCGAATCGCAGTCGACTATGTGGGAGTCCAGTGACAGCAATTACGCTAACTGCTGGTTCCCCTTCATTTTATCTTTCATAAAAATTACTTTAAAAAAAGTCAGTTACAGGCAATAGAAGATACTGTATAGGCAATAGAAGATGATGATTTTATATAGATGTGTGTGTGTGTATGTGTGTGTGCGCGCACGTGCACATATGTGTGTGTATAGGTGTGTGTATATAAGTAGGACCTGCCAAGGCATTGGCTGAAAAAGGTTGTTTTTATGCTAAGTGAATCAAGAGAAGTGGAACCATCCATGTGTTTGGGTGTTGTAACCGTGTTTTAGCATGAATTATTTAATACAAAAAAGGCACATGAACAGCCATCATAGATCAATTTTTAAAATAGGCAATAAAGTTGATTTGTGTAGAGCTTCTCAATATAACTCTCTAAAAGCTGAAACTTCAATTGGAAAATTTCTGTATGCATATGATTAAAACCTTACTCTGAAAGATAGGTTTAAATAAATTCCTTTGACTTAAAAGGAAAAAAAAATCTTGTTCTTTATTTTCTTTTGAAGCCTTTTTTAAAGGCATCTCTTAGTAAATTTTGATGACATGAATATAATAGTCCTTGCTTGCCTCAATAGAAAACATGTAAACATTGGTTTTCCAGTAGTCTCAATATCTGGGACCCAAGTTATTCTCTGACAAGGAATATAGCAAATTAGATGAGCCGAGCAAATATTTCAACTTTTTAGTCATTTTATCTGTAAAATAGACACAATATCCTCTAAGTTAACAAACTTATTTTTGAAAATTGAGTGAGATAACAGTTAAAATAAAAAAAAAATGTTTGTTAGGGAACCAGCAGATGCTATAATGATTACATTGCTACATTCCCCTATAGCCAACTGTGGTTCGAGTCCTGGACCTGGTGGCTTCAAACTCACGCTGGGCACATACATGTGTGTGCATATCCAAAATCCTGAAGAGGACTGGAGAAGGGATTGTGGCATCACCATCTGCACTGGGGATTGATTTCTTGCTTTCTGTCTCTATTCTTGGTCTTTCTCTGTTTCTCTCTTTCTCTCCAGGGAGGGCATGTGTCTTATAGCAAAAATATCTCTTTTTAAAAAAGTGTTTTTGTTTAGTAATTTAATAGGTGTTTAAAATGACTAAACTTTTGGTAGTTTCATTTTTTTTTTTTGCTTGATCATCTCTAGAAGGAGCATAGGTCTAACAAACTTATTCACACACATATAAGAATAATGATTTACATGATATTCTCTAACTTATAGACATATGATTTGGAGTAGAAGTCAAAACAATGCCTAGTGTATTATATCTTTGTCTGCATGTATGTTTTGTTAGACTATTTTTATTTTCCTTTTCTTGATTTGAATTCATTAAAAAGCAATAAAATGAGTAAATTTTATGTAAAAATCTGGAATTCCTGCTATTCTTGAGTAATCAGCAAATCTAGAATTCTTAGCCCTACTTACCTGTATGGTAACCATCAGCCAGAGGTAAAAGGTTGCTACCTAAGATGGGTAGTTCTGTTCATTTAGCTACTGTTCTGTTTGGTTTGGTTTTTGGACTTTGGGTTTTTGTTTTTGATTTAGATTTTTTTTTTTTTTTGGTCATAGAGAGCATGTGCTTGCCAGAGAGAGACAGTGAGAGGGAAAGTGAGAAATCACTGCCTGGGGGGATTACCATGCAACAATCCCTTCTCCGCCATTCTCCTCCTGTGATTTTGGGCATGTACTCATGCTCAGAGTGATTTTTAAGCCACCAGGTCTGGGATTCAAACTGTGGTTGGCCATGTGGGAGTCCAGTGCCTTAACCACTATGTTACCTGCTGGCCCCAGCCCTCCAATTGTTACTTCTCTCCACTGAGTCCCAATGCTACATGCTACATCTTGTTTGTGAGGTCTTTGGTTGGCTTTTTGTTTCAATTTAGTCCAGTATCTTCAATCATACAACTTTTTAGACAGGATATGGGTTTATCATGTGGACTTAAAAGTGAGATCTAAAGAAATAAGTTTAAAGAATCAGGCAGCAGAATGCTTTTGTAAGCAAACAGAGCAATAATGAGAAGCCATCATTATGAAGACCAAGAATCTGAACCTACAAGAATCTGTGTTTTCATACCTTCAGCAAGTTATTTCCACCAACTGCTTAGAACTCTTAGAAACAAAGTAATTCTCTACTAAAAACGCTATCATGAATATTGCAGAGTACATCTCTTATGTACTTCTTTGGCTAGCTATGTGATCTTGCTGTTACTTAACCTCTCACAACCACACTTTCCACTTCTGTATAATAGAAAAGTAATTGTATTTATTTCATAGGCTTAAGTGACTATTAGATAAGTAAATGCATCTTAACTGCTTTGAATTATATTTGCCAGAGAAAGTACTCATTACATCTTTTTCATCATTATTCTTATTACAAATATTTTGATAACCCAATCACCTGTTCTTTAAATAAACATCATATCAAAGTATTACCTCCTCATATGACTCAAACAAATGGATAACTGCGTTTACTTTTGTATACAAGATTAATCAGGTCCTAAAGAAAAGACAATAGACAATACTAAACATTAAAGCCATATTTCTCAGCTCTCTGAGCAGTTTTTTGCAGCCAGAGGACATTTTAGTTATGTCTGCAGATAATTTTGATTGTTGGGACTAGGGGTGGGTGATATTGGCATATAGTAGGTAAAACCAGGGGTCTTGCTAAACACCTTACAGGGCCCAGGGCAGACCCTGTTGCAAAGAATTATTTGGATTGGGGCCAGCATGTGGTGTGGTGGTTAAGGGCACTGGACTCTCACATGGCCAACTGCAGTTTGAGACGTGGACCAGGTGGTTTGCTTTCTCTCTTTCTCTCTCTCTCTCTTTCTCCCCTCCCTCCCTCTCTGGTCAAGTTAAAATAAATTTTAAAAGTAGAATTATTTGAATCAAAATATTATTCATATGTGGGTTGAGAACCCCTGTAATAGGAATGTTTGCTACACAGTGATTGAATATAAAATAATAATAAATAAAAATAAGTCATAAGTAAAAATATTTACAATGCAAACTAAAGAATTTCTGTTATAAAAGTGAGAAAGAAGATAATAGTGAAAGAAGAAGAAAAAATATATATATCCCAAATGAGAACAGAGGAACTTCTTTTGTTTCTACCATGTACCTCTTATAGAAGTTCTCATTGTCAAATGTCTTAAGTGCTCTTCTTCATACCATAGAAGTTTGACTTTCAAAAGAAAGCTTCTGAGATCAGGAAATCCATCATCTTAATGCCTAGGACTCAGCAGTTGAAACCAAAATAAATGAATTTCCCCAGTGGATCACTAGCCATGTGTGTGAGTCTGCTCCTAAAATTAATACATGTAATGCCATGGCTTGAAACAACTTCCCATACTTTTTCTCTGGGATAGATAATATACCAAACTTTTAAAGGTCCCTAGATGTCTATAAAACCAGTTTTAGTGTAAGGCTGTCATCTGTTAGCATTAACTATTTACATAAAGACTAAATTGATTATCAAATTTGCCATCTGAGCACCTGGATAAAAACTTTTTTTTCCTCCCCACTCTGTCTCACCTTGTCAAATAGGAGAGTAAAAACAGCGGTTGGTTTTCATGACAGTGGAGGCAGCTATGGAAATCAACCACCCATTTCCTTTCAGTATGCTACTGCTTTTAGAAATGTAGTAGTTTCTTGGATGTTAAATATTTTCATTCTGTTTTTCCTCAAGGTCCTGCAGTAGTTTATATGTATCTTCAAAGAAATGGATTTTATTTAAAAATGGAAGGCAGATTGTGATTGACACATCCTTGACTTTTGACTGTAAGAAGAATCATTCAAGGAAAACAGCACTCAGAGCTTGAGGAAAGTCACCAGGAAGAGGCAAGATGGCAGCTCCGTTTCACAAAACAGAGAATCAAGTTCTTGAAAGTGACCCCTGGGACCACCTAAGTGGTGTAGTAGTTAAGGCCGTTGAATCCCACATGGTTGACTGTGTGGTTCAAGTCCTAGACCCCACTGGGGCCAGGACCCATGTTAAAAAAACCATGCATATGGGAGAAAAATGCATGCTGGTTGCAAGGGTTTGTATGCCTGAAATTTCAAGAGGAGAATAGAGGAGAAAGAACTGTGGTGTGATCATTCCCCCAGGAGGTGATTTCTCTCTCTCTCTTTCTGGAAAGCACGTTCTATAATGAAAACTAAGATTAAAAAAAGTGACTACTGATATCCATATCACTCATGTAAGTTACAAGGTTTTCTCCTTTTATTGTGCGTGCATGTGTGTGTGTATAGAGAAAGTATAAAATAACACACATACACACACACACATTTCTTCCATGAGAGAGATCCAGCATCTCCCAACAGGGTCCTGAACTCATGATCTCCCCCTGGCCAAACCTGGCTCATAGGTAAGCACACGGTTGGCATACTCAGGTAGATCTCAGAATTTGAACTAGGAAATTTCCCATGTGGGATTGCCTTAGAGCACCGCATGGTACTAATTACCACCATCTGATCCTTGCCTCATATATGTTTGTATTGATCTAAAGGAGAAGCCATACCATACTGTGGTTTAAGCTACATGACAGGTTTTACTCTGACATTTTTATAAGCATTCCTTTTACTTCTCTATAATAAGGAATTACATGTGTGTATGTGTGTGTAAATATCCTTGTGAAAGTTTCTATTAATTTTTCATTTTAATTATTTTCTTGCAATACCAAGGTTGCTGACATAGAAATTCAAAACAGAAGTGAAAAATGGACTTGATGTGAAGCTCAGCCTCATTGATTTTCTTCAGGGCATATACAATAGAACAGTTTTCCATTTGAATTCACGAATATAATAAGGTTTTAGGCCCTATTCAATAATTTTTTTAAAGGAACTAGGAATCCCAGGGTAGAAGGTTAGAGAAAACAGCACAAAGAGTTATCAAATGAAGAGAAAGGGATATTTTACTAACATAGTTTAGGAAACACAGAAAGCTGCATGTAATTGGAGAGAAATAAAAAACTGAGTCTCTGATGATAACGACACGTTCGCTGGTTCAACGAAACCATAACTACCAGACAAAATGTAAATTTATCACTGAGGCAGAATTTAGATACAGCGGAAATGCTATGTTAACAGGAAATGCTAATATTTTCATTTGCAGACATGGACCATTTCTCCCCTACATTTCCATGACTGATCACTGCAAATGTGTATGTTCAAATAAGACATTCAGGTTTTAAAATATCAAGTAAAGAAACAAATGCAATAGTTTAATGAGATAACAAAGCAGAGAGATGGTAGATAGGAAAGGAGTAGAGGAATTAAGGTTCAATATGAAACTTAGTGGCCAAAGTATTAAAAAAAATCAATGTATATCATCAGAAACTAATGATAACAGGTCTGTGGAAATGGGTAACAGGACGAGAACCGTAGGCATTATGACTTTCAATTTTAAAGTAATACACTTAAAGTTTGCTTTGTGCTTTCTGCAGATTTATCCCAGGCCTAAAATGATTGCTTACAGCTGACAGCTTGCTAGTCTCCTAGTGATTTCAATAATTATCTCTATTGAGTTAGAGTATTGATCTGTAGCTGCTAGCCATTTCAAAATTTCCCTTTTATCCTGCAAGAGGTAATAGAATTAATGAGTCTCTTTGCCAAACATAACAGGAACATTGGATACACAATTAGGTAACAATATGATATTGAAAAGAAAATAAAGAAAAATTAAATAGAAATTTTGAGCTAAAATTGATATAAAGTATTTTTTTCATTTAATTTGTTTTAAAAACATACATGTAACACAAACAACGGGCCAAAAAATCAGGTAAATTGAGTTGAAAAATCCTTAAACAACTTGTGTTAATATTAGTGGTAGATATTTCAAATAAAAATTATTTTGAGTTAGAAATGTACTTATTGATATTTAGAAAAAAATTCTCCATGGTAGGTATTGTATAGGAAATTCCCGGGTTCCAGCTCTGAGGAAGCGTGTCTGACATGGAATGTAGCTTTGCCTTGTATTCAGCTGTGAGACTGCCTCAGTTTCCTTGCATGAAACATGAGGATATCATAGGACCTACCTCAGATAGCTGTTCTGAGTCAGTAAGAGGGAAAGCTATGGGAATGGTGATTCTTGGGAGAGGATACCGTACAGATTGTACAAATTCCTTTCTAAATTGGCCACAGATTAAAGGTATTACTTTATTCCATGAAAGATGCAAGGAGAGAGAGAGGACAGATATATAGCACTCCCAACAAAATATTGAACTTGAAACCAATGACCAGCTTCAGCCAGCTCAGATCCTAGATAGATGTATGTCTGCAAAACTCAATGAGGTCTCCACACTTGAACCAGCACCCTGCCCATGAGGATCAGCCTTGCAGAGCATAGTGTTTTAAAGCTGTGCCACTGTCTGGCCCTCTGGGGAAGGGTTAAGAAGCCTCAAGAAATGGTTCCACATGAACTCTTCAGAAACAGATCAGTTGAAAATGATATATTACACATGGTTCAAAATGACAGGGGCTTGAAGGTGGCACAACAGTAAGCCATGATGCTCTGACAGGCTGACCTACACTGGGAAGTTCTGGGTTTGTGTCCACAGACCTCCCTGAGTACACCAGGCACACACTCACTCCTGATCTGGGGCTAGCTCACGCTGGGAGTACATGGCAGTTACAACCCTGTTGAGGGTGCTGTCTTTTTGTCTCTCTCTTTCTCTCACCTATGTAAGAAATAAATAAGCTTTAACAATTTACATGCTAATCAAATGTGAATAGGCCCCAATTACTGACTTTAAACAACTTTTCTAGAGGTATCCACTCTTGCTTTGCAAATAACGGGCAAACCAGGTAGTAGAGACGATGTGATTGTATAATCAATAGGAAGGATGTCTAGGCCCAGCAGATGACATGGTGGTTAAGGCACTGGACTCCCATGTGGCTGGTGGAAGATATAGTTCTCAGCCCAGTGCCCTGAAAATCAAGCCAGGTACATATGTGTGCATGTCCAAAATCCCAAGAGGAGAATGGAGGAGAAGGAATCACAGCTTGTCCATTTCCTCTGGGGAGTGATTTCTCATTTTCCTTCACTCTGCCTCTCTCCAATGAGCACATGCACCTTATGGCAAAACCGAAGGAAAGAAAAAGAATGCTAAACTACTTAATGAATATTTCTCATGGTAAAATACAGTATGTATTTATTCACTTCACTTGGCATTTTATGAGACTTTATCAAAGCTATTAAAGAACTAAAATAAAACTATAAGGTAAATGGAATAAACATAGTTCAATAGCTAAAGTGGGTACTAGTCATATAGAACCTCCTAAACTAGGTTACTTTTCATTAATTTGGCTTTTGATATTTATAGGCCTTATTACAACTTTTGCCTTAATTGCACCCATTTATAGCTAGAGTTATGAGCTTAGTTTGAAGAATCTCAGTTTGTAAAAGTAGAGAGGTTACCACTGGCTGACCAAGGTTTTTAAAAGTAGAGACAATCAGACTGCTGTTTCCTTAGTTTGAGTAATTGCTGTTTTTAAGAGTAAAGCAGGCATCAGTGACTGGAAAAATTGCAAAATCGGTGACTGGAAAAATTCATTTTTGACCAATTTATCATTTCAACAAGTTTGTTTTTGACTTATTCATTTGCAACCTTTTCCCCTAAACAATTTATTTGCAACCAGATCACCTGCTTCCCACAGAGCAGGGAATCTTGCTGCTCTAATGGGATGGCTGGGCAGCAGCAGGGCCCTGAGATAGCTGACTCTCAGTAAAGGAGCAGAGCCAGCCCAGAGTGAGGCTAGCTCCCAGTTAACACAAACCCTACGGAAGGGAGCTGTCCAGCACAGAGGTGAGCTCCCAGCCACAACTGCCTCCTACCCTGTTTCTGCCTTTCCTCCCTCTGGGCTGCTGGAAACTCACAGAAGAAAATGAAAAGCCATGATTTCTAAATTGTCCCCTTTCTCAGTGACATGGTCTTTGATACTCAAGAAAGAACAAGCCCAACTGCTCATAGAAATTAGTCCCGCTCCTTTTCTCAAGGTGCAAACTCTACTCAAATGGGTAAGACCAACCTGAGAGCAATCCAGATGATATAGGAAAAGATAAGGAGGTTTAAGGGGAGAAAATCAGTCATGCCATTTGAGGAGATGCCCCCTGAAATAAACGTATGAGAAGCTTTTGTTTTAGTTTTTAAACATCTTAAGTTATATTTTTCGACTAGACTTTAAAGCATTGCACCTCTATACATCAAGAACGGGTAGAAATGAAATGATCACAATCTGAGATCAAGGACAACTACAAGAATAAGACCATCATAAATCTAAAATACGTTCTAGGCAACCGGGAACAGATAGGCTGTGCCAGAAAACAGAATAAATAACTTCAACGAAGGCTCAAGACGAATAAAAAAGGATAAAGAGGAGAAAGTGATTAAAAATGATTAAAATATAAAAAGGCTGTCACAGAAAATTACATACAAAAATACAGTAAAATATTTTAAAAAGATGTTTGCTGCAAAAATACTTAATATTTTACATTTTCTCTAGCAAGTAATATATATATATATATATACACACACACACACACACACACACTACATATATACATATATGTAGACAGACATACTTGGGTATATTCTTGGCTAAATTTTTGTGTCCTAATGACATAGGAGAATAAAGCAAAGAAGCATCATATTCTCTTTCACTCATTCCCCCCCCCCAGATAAAGTTGCATACTTTGGAGGAAATAAATGTCTGATACCTAATTTTTATTCGTTCCCTGGATATTCAAAGAAAAGGTCCAATATCTGTAGTTTTGGAAGATAATGATTATGACACAAGAATTGCTAACATAGCCAACCTATAGTTCTATACCATACAGAGTGTATCAAAGTATAGTCCATGTGTCAAATCAGACATCCATCTATTTTGGTAAGTAAAATTTCTTCTTCTTTTCCTTATTCCTTCCTTTCTTCTCTCTCTCTCTCTCTCTCTCTCTCTCTCTCTCTCTCTTCTTCTCCTTCTCCTTCTCCTCCTTCTTCTTCACCTAGTAGTGTCAACTTTTTTGCATATTGCATATAGCTTTTTTAACATTACATTGGAAGTAATTACAACACAGACTATCAGGCTTACAAAAGTTTAAATATTTAAGAATTTGGAATAAATAAAGCATATTGCTAGCTCTTTATTAAAAAAATATTTTTTCTTTACTTTTTCGACTTTGGGGACAAGTGCTCGCTGGAGAGAGAGACAGAGACAGGTAGAGGGAGAGGGAGAAATCTCCCCACAGGGGGAAATGGCCATGCCATAATCCTCTCTCCTCTATTCTCCTCCCAGGATCCTAGGCATGTATGCACATGCATCTGGCATAATTTTGAAGCCAATGGATCTGGGACTCAAACCATGGTCAGCCATGTGGGAGTTCAGTGACACAACTACTATGCCATCTGCTGGCCCCTAGAAAAACATTTCTGATTTCTGATACAAAATTTGCTGATCCCTGATGAGAAGGATATATACTGATTTGGAAAGATAACCACTCATTTATGCTAACAGTAAAGATATAAAATAAAGTCAAGAAAATTATTTAAAATATGGGCTACATGGGACCAGCAGTTAGCGTAATGGCAATGTCACTGGACTGCCACGTAGTCGACCGTGGTTCACGTCCCGGACCCAGTGGTTTATAACTCATGCCGGGCGCATGTGCATGCGTGCCCAAGATCCTGAGAGGAGAATGGAGGAGAAGGGATTGTGGCGTGGCCATTCCCTCTGGAGGGTGATTTCTTGCTTTCTATCTCTCTGTCTCTATCTGTCTGGCTAGCGCACATGCCCTATAGCAAAAACCTCTAAAAAAAATGGGCTACAGTCTGAATAACTGATAAATTGTTATGGAACAAATATAAAATTTATGGAAGAGAGTAGTCTCACAGTATAATATGCCCTTACCATTAAAGCAATTGTGATAATGTGTGTGGAAATGCTTTGAAACCTAGAACAAGCTAAACAAATTAATTGGATTATCATTAACCACAAGGAGACCATTAATTAAAAGAATAACTAGTTCACAGTTTAGTAACATGCAATTTAGTTGTTAAATCATAGTGCGGCAGTGGTTAATTTTACCTTTTCTTACTATTAATAACATGAATTTGAGCATGGCTCTTTTGATTTCAACCAAACTAGTCCAGTGAGTCTGGCTGCACTTTAGAATCACCTAGGGAGGTTTCAGATAAAATACCAGTGCCCTTTCCACTCCCCAGGCTCATTAAATCTCTTAGAAATTTTTAAAAAAGAATTATTATTTAATTTTATTTGTTATTATCATTTATTTTCAATTTGACCAGAGCGAGAGAAAGGAAAAGTATGAAAGCTGCCCAGTATGGAACTTGAACCATGGTCAGGCATGTGGGAGTCCAGTGTCTTAACCATGATGCCACCTTCCAGCCCTCTCTTAGTCATTTTTAAAAGCTCCCATAGGCTTCTAATGTTTAGTGAGAATCAAGAATGGAACTGTTGAAATACATACACAGATACATCCATGCATATGCAGTCATACATACATAAGTGCAACCTGTATGAAGGTTGACTACCGAGTGGGGAAGTGAATTACATAAAAAGCTACAGTAAGATTCATAACAGCTCAGAAATTCATGGAACCTGGAGCTGGGGGAGTGTTCCACATGAGTAAACATGCACAGAAATGTGACTCAGCCCATTTCCTGCATCAGCTTTCCCAGAGCCGGCTCCCACTTGGCTTCTGCAGGTCTCTGTTCCTCCATAAATTTTTGTTCTAGTCTAGATTCTTTTACGGACTCTTTCGTGCCAGTTCTACCTATGACAACATTTCTTGGCCATGTTGTTTTATTTTGTCATTCCTAATTCCTTCAGTTTTCTATCTCAAAATAACCAAAATAAAATCTCAAAAGACAAATGATGTGTTTTAATATGTTCGTCATTGCGAACATTCTGTAGGCCAAAGATCAGAGGTCATGAATGGGCATTTTTTATTTAATTGCTTGTTTTGGCTCCTGTATAAGGTGCTTCTGGCTGAAAAGGGAAAAATAAAAAGTGTGAGCAAAAGAGTGAGAGTAGTTAATGTCAGTTATAGATACTACCCATGAAAGCCAAGTCTATGGCTTTCGTTAGAGGAAGATGCCACGAAGATGGCCGTAGTCAATATGTTATGAATCCTTTGAAACTCATAGTACCTAAAGTCCTTCTCCTCGATTTTAGTTGGTCATTTGTCTTTCCTCTTTCTTAGCCACTTCCTCACTCAGTACTGTATCTTCTCTACTTTAATCTACTTCTTTCCGATCTTGTTTCTTTTGAATCAAAGTGAAATACTCTATAATTATCTTTGTATTTCTAATATATTTCAAGAGGAATTGGAACAATTGGTTTTCTTGATTTAACCAGAGCACATATTATAATAAACAATTTTGGATTGTTAAAACATAGTGTGAAGTTAATTAAGGCAAAATGTCAATTTTTTTTTTTTTGTTCTCTACATGAGGCATATGACCCATATAATCTTACTTATTCACAGAGTTAAAATAGTTCTCTTGTGTCAATTCAATACAGATAATATTGAATAGTTAGTTCCTCTGAATCTTAAGACAGTGAGTCTTGGCTTTTATTACTTCACGGTTTTAATTGAATGCCTGAAATTGTATTTAGGAATGAAAGTTTTCCCTATTCAGTGAGTATTAATATAAGCATTTCTAAGCAACTTTTATAGATTTATGTATTACTTGGGTCAGTCAAAGTTGTCACTTTGAAAAAAAAGTCTTTTCTCCCTCTAAACTTGGTCAGACAATCTCCTTTTCATCTGTAAAACTTGGCAATGGTTCCTAGAATTGCAGCTGAATTTATTCTTTTATACATGGTTATATAGCATACTAGAATCAAGAAAACTAAGCTATCATCCTAAAAGAATGTACTTCAAAATAAATATATCGTGTTTGTCTCGATTGTTTTTTTATTTCCTGACAAGTGTCTTTGGCTATAGAAGGACATTTATCTTTCAGTAATAAACCATTATCTTGTCACAGTGGTAATTCCTTCTGTTAAGTTGTCTAAATATTCTAAAGCCTTTTTTCTTTCCTTTCTTACTTTTTTTCTTTTTTTTTTTTTTCTTCTTCTCACTGGAGTAACTTTGGCACTTAGATATTAAAATGAAAAAGCAAGAAACTAAACATAATGCTTATGTTCTGGCCTGGAATCAGCACCGCTCTGCAAGTGAGATGCCAGATCCTCCTCAATCATCATTTGGGACACATTCCATATGGCTGACCAGCATAATTTGTTTAGAATCAAGTCACTGGCAAGAGACTCAATAATTTTGTTTCCTTTTCAAATGAGTTACATGGGATTTCTTAGGCCGAACAACACTCTTCTTTTATGAGCATGTTTTGCACCAAGTAATTAACTGACATACAGTGGCAGTGTGGAAGTCAGTCATAAAGAGCAATGAATGGTCTCGGAATGATCTGACTTGACCATTTTGGGGAGAAATGCAAGATAAAGCAAAAGTTATGCCATGCACACTTAAAGTAACTTTTCATATTCAATGCATTGTTTTCTTTTTACCTCATACCATCTGTTATATCCAAAACCATATCTCCAGTTTCTCTCAATAACCCCAACTAGATATCTCCAACGGGGTGTCTAACAGGCATCTTTAGAAATAATAGTCAAAGGACCAGTAGATGACATAATGGTTATATCGCTGGACCTCCACATAGTTGACTGCTGTTTGAGTCCTGGACCCAATGTCTTAAAACTCACTCCAGGCACATGTGCCCGCATGCCCCAAATTCCTAGAGGATAATAGAGGAGAGGGATTACAATGTGGCCAATCGCCTGGCGGGTGATTTCTTGCTTTCTATCTCTGTTTCTCTCTCTCTGGCAAGTGCATGTACCCTATAACAAAAATCTCTCTTTAAAAAAAAAAAAATTAAGGAAATGACAGTCAAAACAAAGTTCTTTGTTTTATTGTGTGTGTTTTTTAAAATACCTTTAGCAATGTATGTAATTTAATATGCTAAAAAGTAAAATTTACAGAACATGGGCATGGGAATTACACATAGAATAAAAAATCCATGACTTTCGTATGGGCACAGCTGGGTATTACTTTATAGTATGTTCATTCTACTCACCGGGGTTTACGCCTAGGGTCAGACTAGGATACATGTGTAGGTTTGTGTCAGCTGTGCTAGCTAATGGATTTATTTAGACTAATTAAGTTCATTGGCAGAACAATTGAATGGGGGGGGGAGGAAGGTATGGAGGGCAACCATGGATGCCAGGGAAAAAGGGGAGGGGAAGGTGGGACATAGCAGAGGGTGGGGGATGGGGAATCAGGGATGGCAAGACAAAGGGCAAGGTATGCAGGACGTAAGAATTGGAAAATTATTTTTTGAGAACATATATGTGGATGTACTTGATTGAGACAATGCACAGTGTATTTTGGATGGAAAATTCATTTGTGTGTTGTGATGGTGTAAAGTGAATTAATAAAAAAAATATTCTTACAAAATAGCTGAAAAAAAAAATCCATGACTTTCTTCATTTTGACTGTATTACTTTCTTGTCTTCAGGAGGGAATATTTTTTACTTCAAAAGTAACAAAATATTTGAGAATGGAATTTATATCTTTCTGTTCTAAATGGTATTGTTCTCTTGTTATTTTCTTAAAAGTCTGTGTTTCTAGATCAAGTTTACTATTCTTGAGAAGTGTCAATACTTCTACAATTGAAACTTTGCCTTTAGGAATGTTCATAATCATCATATCAAAGTGATGGTCTCTCAGCCATCTGAATTCCTTTTGTTCTTGATGTATTTTAGCATCTTTTACCTGCCCAGAAGCCACAGGATCTTTGGAATCAATGTACATTTTTAGTAATGACAGCAGCTTGTCATCTTTTCTGTCAGACACTCCCTTACTTTCTGGATGGCAGTTCACCAGCTCCTGCCAGAGGCTCTTCGTGGAAGGGTGCTTGGGAGTGGGACAGGGTCTCATCATGTTGGTCCTGGTTGGCTCAGTTCTCCAGGTTCACATTTTTGATCAGGCGAGTCACCAAAGCCCCCTTGCAGCAGCATACTATTTTGCTGTGTTCCTGGCTGTGTGTTTTAGAAGCCAGTTAGAGTAGTGGTACCTGCAGATCCAATATGGCCCCCTGTCTGCCTGTGTGCTGTCTTTGAGCTGAGGATGCTTACAACATGTACATTGCAATCTACTCGATGATAGGAAACCACTGGACTGTTTATTTGGATTTCGTTTTTTGTTCATGGTATAATCTTGAGCCAGTTAGTAAACTCCCTATCCCTTAACTTTTTTTAATGTTACACTTAGGGGAAAAAAGCTTGTACATGAAGGTACATAAATTTTAATAGTAGATTGCCCTTGGTGAATAAATTATTAATAACCTCATTGAATTTTTTTTCTTTTTTAGTGTGGGGACATTATCAAAAGCTTTTTTTTAGAAATATGCATTATTTTCTAGTACAAAGATACTTAATATTAAATAATAGGAAGTATTTAGATAAAATATCCATGAAGAAACTGGAGTAGGATCTTTGGAAAAAGGGATATACGTGAACTATGTTCTGCAATTTTAAAAATATAATATCAGAAAATTTAGTGGTATATTTATTTTTATTACAAATAATTAATGGGGCTGTCAGGTGACATGGTGGTTAAAGGCATTGAACTCCCACATGTGTGACTGTGGTTCAATTCCTAGACCTGACAGCTTGTTCTCTCACTTTCCCTTTCTCTCTCTCATTCTGTCCTCTCTGGTCAATTAAAAATAAATAAAAATAAATAAAATAATTAATATCTTTTGGGAAAATCAAGCATGAAAACAGGGTTACAATAGATAATAGTTATTTTGAATTCATAGCAAAATATAAAAAGTGCATTATTAAGACAGGAAGGAATCTACATGTTAAATGCAGAGTACGGTATAATGCTAAACAGCTCTAGAACTGGAGTTTATTTATGATTTAAAAATAAAATTTCTGCCATTAAGTAGTTCTTTCCTAGGGTCAGTAGGAGGCATAGGTGTTGAGGCACTAGACTCCCACATGGTTGACTGTGGTTTGAGTCCTGGAGCTGGCAGCTTAAAACTCAAGCCAGGTGCATGCCCAAAATCCCAAGAGAAGAATGGAGGAGAAGGTATTGCGGTGTGGCTCACTCTGACTCTCCAGAGAACACACACACTCTATGACAAAAAAAAAAAACCTCTCTCGCACATAAAAAAAAAAAAAAAAAAAAAAAAAAAAAAAAAAAACCAAAAAACCTCTCATTAAAAAAAAAAAGAAGGAGCTCTTTCCTTGGGTTAGTACAATTTATGTAAGATACAAGGGTTTTTTTTTTTGCTCCAAAACGAATGAAAGTATACTATTTTTCTTAATAGAGTTATTTTGAGGGCTTAGTAGAATAATTCATAGAAATATTTTAACACAATGCCATACTCATGTTTAATTATGACTCATTCACAAATTATATAAATTTTCAGTGACTGTTTTTCAATTTAAATATAAAATTATAATAGCAAATTGTAAAGTTATATTGGTACCAAAAAAAACCCACAATAATTTACTAGAAAATTACCAAAAAAATGTCATTTGGAATTTAAAAAAATAACAATTCAAATCTAAGTATTGCCATTTTCTTTTATATCTTTGGACAAGCTGCTATTTATTTATTTATTCTGAGAGAGGGAGATTTTTACTATAGGGCATATGAGCTCTCCAGAGAAACAGAAAGCAAGAAATCAGTCCCAGGGTGTATGGGCATGCCACAATCCTTTCTTTTATTTATTTATTTATTTTTTATTTTGAGAGGTTTTTGCTACAGGGCACATGCGCTCACCAGAGAGACAGAGAGAGACAGAGAAACAGAAAGTGAGAAATCACCCCCCAGTGGGGGATGGCCACACCTCAATCCCTTCTCCTCTATTCTCCTCTCGGGATCTTGGGCATGCACACATGCACCGGCGTGAGTTTAAGCCACCAGGTCCTGGACTTGAAGTGCGGTCGACTACATGGAGTTCAACAACATAGCCATTACCCTAACTGCTGGTCCCCCACAATCTCTTCTCCTCTATTGTCCTATTGGGATCTCAGGCATGCACAGAGTGTGAATTTTAAGTCGCCAATCCAAGACTTGAACCATGGGAGTCCCACACGTAAATATTATGCCATCTGCTAGTTCCTAAGCCATTATATTTGTGATCTTAGCTTTAAAAAAATCTATAAAATGTGTATCTATCCATTTATCACAATGTCATAGTGAAAAGCAAATTAGATAATGGAACATCCTTTAGATTGTAAATAGTGGTACTAATTTTAGTTATCATGCTTATACTTGGCCAATGTTAAAAGTAAATACACACTGTTAATGTCATTAATTCAAGTTTTAAGTTTTCAGAGTATTTTCAACAGTTCCTTAATTTTCTCCAATCTACAAGTATCTGAAAAATAGTGGACTTCAAACTCAAAATTTTATACCTGCTGAGGTACTGAGAGCCAACACATTAATGACTCCCCTATTCAATGTGATTCAGAAGCTTTCAATGTGAGATTACTTCAATTCTACACTGGTCTATTGAATCAGTCTGTGTGTTTTTGATAAACATTCAAATCTCCCAAGAAAGAGGGTTCAGCATGGAGGCCAGATGGCATTACTTTGTTCACAGCATCACTAATTTCCAGATAGTAGAATTTTTTTTTTTTTTTCTTTGAGAGAGATTTTAGCTACAGGGCACATGTGCTTGCTGGAGAAATAGAGACAGAAAGTGAGAAATCATCCCTAGGGCAGATGGCCACACTGCAATCTTTTCTCCTCCATTTTCCTTTCAGAATCTGGGCACATATGCACTTGCGCCTGGCATGAGTTTTAAGCCACTGGGTCTGGGACTTGAACTGTAGTTGCCTATGAGGAAGCCCAGCAACATAACCATTATGCTATCTGCTGGTCCCAATATTATATTTTTACATGTATCAACCCAACTGTCAAATATAAATTTCCATTATCTACCATATAAAATGATATACCATTTTTATCTATTCATTTTTACAGTGTTTAAACATTTTATTTTTATCTTTCAACACAGTACAATTTCTTTTCTTAGTGAGTTGATAGCTTTTTGGCCATTGGATTTATTTTTAATTATTATAAACTATATACAATTTTGAAGTGCTAGGAATCCTTTCTCCTGGTGCTTCTTAGCTATAGAAGTTAACTGTATATATATTTATGTAACCATAATTTACTAATGTGAAAAATAAGTGGCAATTTCTGTTTTTCTGTGTATATATCTTTCTGTGTGTGTACACACATACACACACATATATACAAACTAGTCACTCTGTATTCCCATCATTGCCTGATAAATAAATTGAACCCCAGCTGACATTCAAAGTCAGCTACACAGTACTTAATTCTTGATAGCTGTTAATGAGCCAATTAAATAAAATATGTTATGCATGCTCCTTGAGAATGTGTAAAGCACAGGCGACCTTATAAAACACAGTACAACGAAAGCAGCTAGTTTTGCAGGCTGTGTCTAACAGATATGTGAAGGGCATGGAAAGGTGAGAAGGGTAACCAACATACTCGCCTCACTGGCCAACTCTGAATTAAAGTAACTCTGACAAAAGACATACTTTTTCTTTTTCTGCATAACATTCTGCACATTCGCATTCTTTGACATACCTCCAATCTGGTAATTCCCATTTGCATTAGACAATGACTTTGAGATTTAAACAAAATGGAAACATCAGCAGTTTATTTTAGTTTATAAACTAGACTAATCAAAGAGCACATGGCAGAGAGAAAAGCAGGTAAGAATATTATCCATTAAAAATGCCAGAGTCCTATGTAACAGTAGAATTTCAGTCCCTGCAGAAAAATGATAAAATCCAAGTCTTGAGGAGAGTAACTAACACTTGCAATTTAATGCAATCAGTTTAAAGTGAATAATAATTTTAATCAGTGTTTAAACTGATGAGTAATGGATCGGGTAATTATTGCAGGTTTTCCAACTCAACAGAGCTTTATCTGGAAAATGACCTGGTACTTCTGTCTACTCAATATGCATAGTGATTATGCTAATACCTTAAAACACTAGAGCAGGGCTCAGAGGGTAACACAGATATTTTATTTTCTCCTTCTCCCCCTACCTCTCCTTCTCTTTCTTCAACATAGCATATTTGTGGATCCTTCAGGATGTCTTATTCTCTTATTCTTGTCTCCAATAAAGTACAGGGCGGGTGACTTATGATGCTCCAAAGCTTAATGACACTTTGGCTTCTGTAATATTGGCCCAGGATACGACACTCTGCAGCACTGATACAGGAAAATAGAGGCAGGCCTTAATTGTTGTCTGTGCAAATTGAAGGACTCAAGGAGTCTTTTGATATTTTCCATATTTAGATACTGTAACCTGTGGTCCTCATGTATTCAGATTTTATATCATAGTAAGATCTCCAAAGACTTGTTTTACATCTGTTGAGTTCATTCTATTTAGGCTAATGTAATGCTTCCTCCTTAGCTCGATGTATTTGCTAACCATGGGGCCATTATATCAGATGCCTCTGTTTCCTACCAAATTATATGTACAATCACTGTCCTGAGAAGAAAAAAAATAAAATGGGAAAACAGAGCCTTGTTTAGTGGTAACAATTGTCCCACTGACAGAAGATACATGTGCTTTTTGTTAATCAAATTATATTTCTTTTCCAGAAGTATTTCAAAGATGTTCTTGTACATAAAAGCCAAATATCATTCAAATTTAAATCTAAATCAACTCACTTTATAATTTCCAAGACTTCATTGACATTAAAAATGAGTCATTATTCTTGGTCAAAATCTAATTGAGGAGACTTTGGAAACACTATTTTAAAGACTATCCATAAAACCAGGAACCAGCAGTTAGTGTAATGGCTATGTCACTGGACTCCCACGTAGTCGACCACAGTTCGCTTCCCAGACCCGGTGGCTTAAAACTCACGCCGGGCGCATGTGCGTGCGTGCCCAAGATCCCGAGAGGAGAATGGAGGAGAAGGGATTGCGGCGTGACCATCCCCCCTGGGGGTTGATTTTTCGCTTTCTGTCTCTATGTCTCTCTCTGTCTGTCTGGCAAGCGCACGTGCCCTATAGCGAAAATCTCTAAAAAAAAAAAGACTATCCATAAAACCAAATGCTTATCATAACAAACGAACAATTTTCAATTAATAAAAAAAAAAGTCTAATCTCTTTTGTGTGTTTTCCCCCAATTTGATCAAGCTAACAGTCTACTATGTTTAAAAGCCTCACATGTCACTAAAATTAAGATTACTAATGTACTACATTTTTTCAGAGGTAGACTAAGACTTTTTGGAAAACTAAATTCAAAAGTAAGAGTAGAAGTGGGAAAAGACATTAAGGTAGGGGGTGTATGTGTCTAAATGTATGTGTTGTATATACTTATAGTATGACTTTTAAGGATCGAGAAACTTTTTTTTATTATTTCTATATATTCAATTGCTATACATCATATAGATTGTAAAGAGATTTTACCCAACATGATATACCCAACACACCAGGCAAGTTGAGAATACCATACACGACATCATCAACAGGCAACAAACCATATTTGTGTTCCACAAATGTCTTATTTTTCCATTTTTTCTTCAAATTTCCCTTCTGCACTCTTCTTCTTTCCCACTCTCCTTCCCCTTTGCCCCTGTGTCCATAATAATTCTCAATGCTTTTATGTCCTCCAGTCTTTCAGTCTCTACCAACTGTGGTATATGTTAAGCCGAGACATGCAATGTCTCTGTTTCATAGCCTGACTTGCTTCACTCAGCAATAAATCTTCCATGTTTGTCTACTCTATATCAAATGCCAGGGGCTTGTTTTTTATGGAGAAAGACACTTTTATAACTTGCTTCTTACTTTTCTCAATATATTGATGCTATTTAGAAACATAATTTTAAAAAATACTTTGTTGGAAGAGTTAACATTTTCATCTCAAAACTGATGTAGCTTTAGTTAAAAAAAAAAAAAAAACTGGTGCATTCTAATTTTATCTAGTAAGTACTCCCACCCTAGATAATATTGCATAAGGGTAAGAAAATGATAATGTAAAATGATGTGTTGCAACAGTATGATTATGTGTCATTTAAAATAGGCCTTCAGTGGGCAACCTGATAATTACCCCATTTACTGCAGTATGTATCATGGAGATAAAGTGTTGAGACCTACAGAGGAAGCCTAGAAATGATATCTTAATAACTTAATTTAAAAGTAGATTTTAAAGTTGACATTTCCTTCCTCATTGAGAGTTTCAGGCAAATTGTGATGAAAGACACAGATATAAATACTTGGAAATGCACCTGCCAAAAATAACTTCATAGCACAGTTATCAGCTGCATTCTTCAGACCAGTAAGGTATGTGCATATCTTAGAAGTCTAGTTATCTTGAAGCAAGATTAAGCTGTCTCTAAGTCTGGAAGTGTATCAGTCAGCACATTTCTCCTGCAAGATGAGTAACATTGTAGATTTCCTCGATGCCTTTTCTTCATATTCTCTAAGAAACACATGCCTATAAAATTATATAGCACCCTGGGGAAAAATTATTGCCATAAAGAGAGGGGACTGTTGAAGGGTGTATCTAGACTGTGCTCTGATGGTATCCCCTTTCCCTGCCCTTTACCAGCTTATTGGAGACTATGTTACCTACATTCTTGAGTCTGCTCACTCAGGCACAGCTAGTCGCTGTGTATGATATAATCTGATGTGTTTATAATTGATGTTGATTTTCATACATCAATTGCTCTACTATGGTTCATTTGACACACTGATTCAACCTCTATAAAAATAATAGTAATATCAATGTTTTATTGAAAAAGTATGTGTCAAGTATTATAATGGGTAATTCATAAACATCATTTCATTTAATTCTAATCAAAAACCCTTCAATTACACTCCTCCCATTCCATAGGGAACTTGACTAATATGCCGACTGAAAATTAGAAGGTCAACTTGTTTTTTCCATCCAGACCTGAGCTATGTACTTTTCCTCATCTTCATACTAATTCTCAATGATCAATTCAGAAGTTACAGTGATAAAAGACACAATGAGTACACATGATCATAACAGAGATTAATGGTGAAAGTATATCTAAAGTAAAAATGGAAAATTAATATATGTTCTTGTCCTTATTGATTTTTTCTTACTGTACCTTGTTATTTTCAGCATCTTGGCTTTTCCACCAAAGACACTAATCAGTAAGTGAGTGACTACTACTATACACTGCTAAATCACATTTTGTTACATCACGTTCTGATGGAATAACATTCTGGAGTGTACAAAATGAAATTTCACATGATGCTGGGAAAATCTTAGAGATGTGATTTGGTAGGAATAGTCTCACTATCAATAAAGGGACTGTGATACAAGAACAAAACATTTGGCTGGTGTGCAGTGAATTCCTGGCCCAAGGAGTCATTGTTAATCCTATCATCTGATTCTCTTCCCATTAGGCAAGAGGATAGTATTGTTTGTTTGTTTTGTTTTCTGATTGATGTGCCAACTATTTTCATGCTTGATTTCTACTTTGAGCCTCCATTTTTATATTGATAAAAAAGAGAATTAAGAAGGCTAGCAAGTGGCTGATGGTTACGTTGCTGGATCCCACATGGCTAACTCCACAATTCAAGCCCTGGACCCAGTGGCTTGAAAACATGCTGGGCCCGTGTGCGTGTGTGTGCAAGATCCTGAGGGGAAAATGGAGAAGGGATTACAGCATAGCCATTGTACCTCTGGGGTGATTGCTCACTTTCTCTCTCTTTTTGTCTCTCTCTCTCTCTGGTGAACACATGTGCCATATGGCAAAAATCTTTAAAGAAAAAAAAAGGGTTGATAACCTTATGTACAGTTATATATCACTTCATAACATTTTGGTTGATTATGGACCATATATACAATGGTGGTCCCATAATGGGTTATACCATATAGCTTGGGTGTGTAGTATTTTATCATCTAACTGTGTGTAAGGACACACTATGGTGTTGGCACAATGACAAAATCACCTAATAATGCCTTTCTCATAATGCATTCCCAACATTAATGCAAAAATGTATTCTATATGAAATAAGATCATATGTAGGAAAGACTTTAGTTCTAAGCACATAATAAATATCTGATGACTGCTTGTTTAATTTAAAATGGGACCTAATAGATCTTTCCTATATGGTGTGAGAATCACTACACAGTAACTCCATGACGATATAAAAGAAGCCATAGTCTCTCAAAGTAGAAGGCAAACAGTGTACTGTAGCTTTCTCTCTAGCATTCCATAATGTAAATAGTAAACACTTGCCTTAGTAAAAGGCAAAACACAATACTATTTAAGAGCTCAGATGCTGAACTGAATTACTTTTTGTAATTACTGGCTCTGTCAATTACCATTTTGTGACTTTCAGTATGTCACTTAAGTTTTTATATGTCTCAGTTCTTCCATCTATAAAACTGGATTAATAGGAGAACTGGATCTGCTAGGTCTGTTGTATTAAGTGAATAACCACAAGAAAAGGACTTAAATCATCATTGGGATGCAGTAAACACCATAAAAACAGGAGACTGATGGGCATCATCCTTCCAAGTGCAGCTACCTATGATCAGATGCTCTGAAGTTCGAGTTCTCTAACTTAGTTTCTTTTTAAAATTCAAGCTGTGGCAAAGAGTTTCTAAAGCACTGCCATCATTTAGGTAACAGTTTACCCCAAAATGTTCATGTTCTAGAATCATGGTCCTCAGTTCTATGATGTTGGGAGGTGGTAAGAACATTAGGAGTTGGGCCTTACTGGAAAACAACCGTTGAACTGGTTGGGACCAACAGAGGGAAAACAGAGAAAGGGGAAAACTTCTGTTCTTCCTCCTGTCTGTCTGTCTCTCTGTAGCTGTTGATCTGCCTGCTTCTCTCACCATTTCCATGACTTAGCACCACAGGCTGTCAAGATGCCAGGTCCATGTTTATGGATTTTTCCAGCCATGAGCATTTTGAGTCTAATAAACCTCTTTTTTTTTTTTTTTTGAGAGATTTTCACTGTAGGGCGCGTGCGCTCGCCAGACAGACAGAGAGAGACATAGAGACAGAAAGCGAGAAATCACCCCCCAGAGGGGATGGTCACACCGCAATCCCTTCTCCTCCATTCTCCTCTCGGGATCTTGGGCACGCACGCACACGCGCCCGGCGTGAGTTTTAAGCCACCAGGTTCGGGACACGAACCACGGTCGACTATGTGGGAGTCCAGTGACATAGCCATTACGCTAACTGCTGGTTCCCTAAACCTCTTTTCTTTGTAAATCACCCATCCTCAGTTATTTCTTAGCAATACAATAATGGACTAGTGCAAGCATAAAGGGGATATATAGAAACATGGGATGTGAGGAGCTTAATGTGAGGGCTCAACATTTTTCCTTGATTGGAGCAGCTATTGTGACTAAATGGCAACATGAATAACAAACATGGAAAGCCCTTTTTGTCATTTCCTCCATAGGCAAGTACATAAAGAACATACGTACATACACACTCATGTATAAATCCATAATTTTATATGAAATAATGTGTAAAATATGTGATCACTAAAGATTGACATTTTAAAAATAAATGAAAGAGGATATGATATTTGGAGTGGATCTTGAAGAATTACTAGAAGTTCGCTCAAATAAGAATAACTGGTGATGTTATGCATGGACATCTAGAATAAATACATGGTTGATGGGGAGAATGGGGACTGAATTCCAGCTCATGATATGATCACAATATTATAAGTTCTATCTGAATTCTCTTTTGGAGGAGTTTCAAACTCCCAATTTACTCATAGATGATATATTAGTCAGGTGCAGAGAAGTTCTGACCCCCATTATAATTTGAATCTAGCGTATTTCTAGTTAACAGAACAGGAAATATGTTTAATTCTGACTGCTTTATACTGTCTACTACAAAGCAACATTGGAAAATAAGCCAACTGAATGTCTGCCAAGACAATTTGAATATAATGCCACTTCTT
The DNA here is from genome assembly GCF_000334495.1 of Tupaia belangeri chinensis. Taxonomy (NCBI): domain Eukaryota; kingdom Metazoa; phylum Chordata; class Mammalia; order Scandentia; family Tupaiidae; genus Tupaia; species Tupaia belangeri. Next base: position 1,059,214 of record NW_006159809.1, on the reverse strand, counting down.
TCTAACTCATTAAATGACAAAGAAGAAAACTATAGAGAATATATAAGTGACTGTCAAAACTTGGGAGGAAAATCCTGAAAATGAGAAAATCTAAAAAATCAAATACAGATAAGATAGATAGTTGAAAGGGCTTATGGCCTTGCTGTGTATTAAAATTAAAAAAAAATTGTATAATATGTGTATTCTGTCAAACTTCTTTTATTAGTATGATACACTTATGACTCATCCATGTTGTACCATTCATCAGTTCTCCATTTTCTTTTATGGCTGAATATTCCAGTATATGGCTGCATTCCATTTGCTTATCTGTTGGTCAATAGATGGACACTTGGTATGTCCCCACTTTGGTTATAATGAATAATAGTGCTAGAAACGAACAAGCTTTGTGTGAATATCTTTTCAAAATTTTTTGGGTTTATAAACATTTGGGTTGGTTCCATGTCTTAGCAGTTGTGAATAATGCTGCAGTAAACATGCATGTGCAAGTGTTTTTCCAAATGAAGGTTTTCCTATTATTTTGTCCTGCTGAGTGTATTCCTAGTGAAATAAATTAAAATAAAATAAAAAATGTCTTGGGTTTATGTCTAAGAGTGCTGGGTCATATAGCTACTATATGCTTAACTTTTTGAGGAACTGCCAAACTATTTTCTACAGTGGCTACATCATTTAAGTAGAAAAAATGTGATGGCTTTAGGTACCCTATATCCCAGTCAACATTTATTATTATAACTGTTTTACCACCCTACCAGCATAAAAAAGAATATTTACATTTCCTGGTATCCTAGTCAACATTTAGTATTATAACCATCAAAGTGGGTGTGAAGCATATCTTCTTGCAGTTTTGGTTCATGGTTTTTAATTACTAATGATGTTAATCATCTTTTTGTGTTTATAAACCATGTGTTTATCTATAAATATTCATTGAAATTCTTCCCCTGCCCACTTTTCAATTGAATTATTTATCTTTTTCATTATTATAAGAGTTCTTTATATATAGCTAGATTAAATCTACATATAGATCTTACACATTTATTAGATGTATTATTTCCAAATATTCTTCTGTCTTGATTACCATGGCTTTAAAGTAAGTATCAATATTAGGAAGTCCTCTAAATTTGTCTTTATTTTTTCATTATTGCCTTGGTTGTTCTATGTTTCTTATACTCTCATACAAATTTTTGCCTCAGAATGTGTGTTTATGCAAAAAAAAAAAAGCTGGAATTTGCACAGATATTACATACAATTGTAGCTAAATTAAGGAAGTATTTCATGCTAACAATATAAAATCTTCCAAACTACAAATGCAAGACATTTTTCCACTTATACAGTTCTTAATTTTTTCCAACATGATTTTTGCTTGTTTAGTTAACTCTATAATACAGTTTTCAATATTATACATTTAATTATGATCTCAACTCATTTTTATATTTAATGGTACACAGGAACACAACTGATTTTTATATGTTAATTTTGTATTCTACAATCTTGCTGGACACAGTTATTGACCTATTAGTTTCTTTGTCAATTCTTCATGATTTTCTGTATGTAAGATCTGTTGCATCCCCACCAGAACTTACCATTTTTTCTTTTTTTGATCTTTGCCATTCTGACTGCTGTTAGGTGGTATCTCATTGTAGTTTTGATCTGCATCTACTTTATGATGAGGGCATTTTTTCATATGCTTTTTGGCTTTTCATGTGTCTTCTTTAGAGAGTTGTTTATTCAGCTCATTTTACCATTTTTTAAATGGGTTAATCATTTTCTTCTAGTAAGTTGTTTGTGTTTCCTGTGTATTCTGATTATCACTTCCTTAACTGAGGCATAGTTTACAAAAATTTTCTCCCGTTCTGAGGGTTGTCAGTTCACACTAATTACTGTGTTCTTTGCTGTGCAGAAGCTTCTTAATCTGAGTTAAATTCACTTGTCTATTTTGAGGATTATTGCCTGTGCTTTGAGGGTCTTGCTGAAGAAATCTTTGTGCCAATACCATGCTGTTTTGACTATCACAGCTTTGTAATATATTTTGGGGTCAGGAAGTGAGATGCCACCCACTCCACTCTGTTTGTGTAGCATTTCTTTGGGAATGTGGGGTCTTTTATGGTTCCAGGTGAATCCTATGATTGTCTTTTCTAGATCTGTAAAGAATATTTCTTGTAATTTTATAGGGATTGCATTAAATATGTAGATTATTTGGATATGATTGCCATTTTGATTATATTATTTCTCCCAATCTGGAAACATGGGATGCCCTTCTACTTCTTTGTGTCATTTTTTATTTCTTTTTAAAGATTTTCATAGTTTTTCTTATAGAGGCCTTTGACTTCCTTGATTAGTTTTATTCCTAGGTATCTTATATTTCTTGTGGTTATGGTAAATGGGATTACTTTCTTCAGTTCTGCCTCTGTCTGCTTGTTTTTATATAGACATGCTATAGATTTTTGTAAGTAAATTTAGTATCCTTCTACTTTACTGTATGTATTTATTACTTTGAGAAGTTTTTTCATGGATACTATTGAGTCTTCTATGGATACAATCATGTCATCTGCATACAGAGATAATTTAAGCTCTTCTTTCACTTTTGAAATGTCTTTTATTTCCTTCTCTTTTCTGATCACATTGGCAAGGACTTCCAATACTATATTGAATAGGAGCAGAGGAAGTGGGTGGCCTTGTCTTATATCAGTTCTTAGTGGAAAAGCTTTCAACTTTTCCGCGTTCAGTATAATGTTAGCTATAGGTTTTTCATAGATGGTTTTTATTATGCTGAGAAAGTATTCTTCTATGCCAATTTTACTGTGAATCTTAATCATGAAAGGATGTTTTATTTTGTCAAATGCTTTTTCTGCATCAATTGGAATGACTATGTTTTTTTTAATCTTTCTTTCTGTTAATATAGTGTATTATTACATTTATGGTTTTGCGTATGTTGAACCACCCTTGCATCCCAGGAATAAAGCCTACCTGGTCGTGATGAATAACCTTTTTTATATACTGTTGAATACACTTAGCAAGTATTTTGTTGATAATTTTTGCATCTGTATTCATCAGAGATATAGGTCTGCAGTTTTCCTTTTTTGTCATATACTTATCCATTTTGGGATGAGGGTAATGGCGGCTTCATAGATTGAATTTGGAAGGGTTCTTTCTTTTTGGATCTCTAGAAACTGTGTGAGTGTGATGGGGGTTACCTTTTCTTTAAAAGTTTTTTAAAATTCAGCAGTGAAGCCATCAAGACTTGGACTTTTCTTTTTTGGGAGGTTATTTATTACTGATTCAATTTTATTGCTTGTTATAGGTCTGTTCAGGCTTTCGATGGTCTCTTGAATCAATCTTGGTAGATTGTACATCTCCAGGAATTTGTCCATCTCGTCCAGATATTCTTGTTTCTTGGTGTATAGTTGCTCATAGTATCCTCTAATAACTTTTTGAATTTCTGTTACATCTGTTGTAATGGTGACTGATTCATTGAAAATTTGATGTATCTGGTTCCTTTCTCTCTTCTTCTTAATTTGTCTAGCTAATGGTGTGTCAGTCTTGTTTATCTTTTCAAAGAACCAGCTTTTGCTCTCATTTATTTTCTGTGTAATTTGCTTATTTTTTATTACACTTATTTCTGCTCAAATCTTTATTATTTCTTTTCTCCTGGCAATTTTTGGATTTTTTGTTGTTGTTTTTCCAATTCCCTGAGACATGATGTTAGGTTGTCCTTTTATCACCTTTCAATCTTTTTCTTGTGCACACTCATTGCTATGAACTTCCCTCTTATGATTGCATTTGTTGTGTCCCATAGATTATGGAAAATTGTGTACTCATTATCATTTGTTTCCATGAATATTTTGATTTCAGTCTTAATCTCTTCAATCATCATGAAGTCATTCAGAAGTAGGTTATTTAGTTTCCATGTTTTTACATATTTTCGAGGGTTTTTCCTGAGTTTAATATGAGGTTTAAGAGGTTTAATGCCATCATAGCTGGAGAAGATGCTGGATATAGTTTCTATGACTTTGAATCTGTAAAGGCTGGTTTTGTGTCCTATCATATGTTCAATCTTCAAAAAAGTACCATGCAGGACTGAGAAAAATATAAATTTTGTGGTTTTTTTTTTTTTTTTGTGGAAAGTTCTATAGATGTCTATCAAGTCTATCTAATTTATGGTATCATTTAGGTCCTGGATCTCTTTACTTATTCTTTGTCTCATTGACCTGTCTGAATGAGATAATGGGGTGTTGAGATCTCCAAAAATTTTTGTGTTGCAGTCATTTTAGATTTCACAGTCTTTCCTTTACATATTTGGGTGCTTCTGAGTTTGGTGCATAGATATTTATAAGCGTTGTATCTTTTTGATGAATTAGCCTTTTTATTACTATATAATACCCTTCTTTGTCTCTTCTTAGGGTTTTTGTCTTAAAGTCTATTTTGTTGAAATCAGTATGCTCTTTTCTCATTTCCATTTTCATGAATTGCCTTTTTCTAGCCCTTCATTTTTAGTCTATGTATGGATTATTTAGTTTTTTTTACTTGATGAGCAGTTATTGTTAGTGTCTTTCAAGAAACTAAACATTTTTCTTGAATTAAAACTTGATAGGTTCAATCACATGTTACTTAGCTTGCAAAGTGAACATTCCAATGTGTACATTTTTCACTAGTTCAGTTAACAATACTATAAAGTTTTCTTCAATAAATAACCCATTTATTTGTCTCCTAAATGATTTGCCTCTCTGTTTTGCTCCTTAATGTCCTTCCTCATACTCTACTCCTTCACTCTCCCTCTTCCCACACTATATCTGGTATTTATAAGGAAAAAAAAAAAGGAAAACATAAGATCCTATTAAAAACAGAACAAAACAAAACAAAACTTTATGGGTTCTGGGATCTAGCAGGTGGTGTGGTGGTTAAGGGTGCTGAACTCCCACGTGGCTGACCACGATTGGAGCCCCAAACCTGGCAGCTTGCTTTTTGACTTTCCCTTCCCCATCCCACTCACTCTGTCTCTCACTCTGTCCTTCTCTGGTAAAATTAAAATAAATGAATAAATAAAATAAAATAAAGTTGGGACCAGCAGTTGGCATAAGCTATGTAGCCCATCGTGGTTAGAGTCCTGGACCTGGTGACTTAAACTCATGCCGGGCGTGTGTGTGTGCGAGGCTAAGATTCAGATAGGAGAATGGAGGAGAAGGGATTATGGCATGGCCATCACCTCCAGAGGGGTGATTTCTCGCTTTCTGTCTCTCTGTCTCTCTCTGTCTTTCTGGTGAGTATACACGCCCTATAGCAAAAACCTCTCAAAAAATAAAATAAAGTTAAATAAAATCATTCTTAAAAAAATAAAATCTTTATGTGCTGTTGGAAGCCTTTGATTAGTTTCAACAGCATTTGCCAGGTTTTTAGCTTATTTTATAAAAGGACATTATTTTCAAAGTTTCTGTCTTTTTCACTGACGTCATTCTATATAGACTATTTTAAAGATAATGTGCACATGACTAAACTACATATTAAAATTATCTAATATTTTATGCCTAGTCATGGTGGTGTAGGCAGTAGGATGCACTGCACAATATTGGAGCCATGTGGGGAACCTGGGTTCAAATCAGGAGTACGTGAGTATACTGCTGGGTAAGCTTGTGACTCTGGCTGGCTGGGAGGCTGAGGGAAAATCATGGAGTGCTGGAACTCTGTCAAGGGTACCTGTCTCTCTGTCCTAAAGTAAGTTAATCAAATCAATACTTTTTCAAAGCATATTCAATTTCTGTTATGCAGAAAAAGCTAATATGCTATTCATCACTAATAATTTGGCAAGTGGTGTTTACTCATTTTTTGTTTATCTTTCTACATTTTCTATAAAGTAATATACCATCTTTATAGAATATCAGTTAATATTTTAGAATTTCAGTTAAAATAAATTTTTAATAGCAGTTTTAAAATGCAGTACCTGTATTTATTAAAAATTTTAGATTTATAATCCTAACTAATCCTCAGGATTACTTTCTTGGCATACCTAATATTTTCTTTTTCTTCTTTTGTTGTTGTTTGTTTGTTTGTTTTTAAGTTTAGGGTACATATATTCATGAGAGAAAGACAGACGGAGACAGAGAAAGTGAGAAATAACCCCCTAGGGGGAATGGCCACACTGTATTCCTTCTCCTCTATTCTCCTCTCGGAATTTTGAGCATTACACACGTGCCCAGTGTGATTTTTAAGCCACCGAGTACAGGACTCAAACCATGGGCAGCCATATGGGAATCCACTGCTTTAACCACCACACCATGCACAACCCCTTATTCTCATTTTATACACCAGAGATTATATATATTTTTAGGAATAGTGAACATAGAAAAGAATATGTCATAAAAACATTGAGAGTCACACCTTCAAAGCCAAAAACAAACCACCAAAAGTTTACAAAGATGTAAAGATGACACATAACTTCCTACTGTCAACTTTCAAATCTATATAGTAATTACATAACTTGATTTGATTTTTTTTTTTTTTTTTTTTGCTATAGGGCATGTGCACTCACCAGAAAGACAGAGAGAGACAGAGAGACAGAAAGCAAGAAATCACCCCCCACCCCCAGAGGGATGGCCATGCCACAATCCCTTCTCCTCCATTCTCCTCTCAGGATCTTGGGCACACACACACACATGCCTGATGTGAGTTTAAGCCACCGGGCCAGGGACTTGAACCACGGTCAACCACATGGGAGTCCAGCGACAAAGCCATTATGCTAACTGCTGGTCCCAATCTGATTTGTTTTTTAGGAAAAAATACTCCAATAGCAAAAATTACTCTTGTCTAAACTGGTATTGATATACTTACACATTGTTATGGTTTTCCAAAGACCTAAAAATGCTCATTAAATTTTCAATGTGAATGATTTTACTTCAATAACAGTTAAAAATTTATGAAGGATACAAAGATATTTCTCTAGTATTTCAAATACACATTCAGCCATTATAGCAAAAGTCTCAATATTGAAATGTAATGGCCTTTTCTAAACTGGAATATGTCTTCTGAATTCTCCTTCAGGCAAGAAAAACTAACAATATGAAATCAATAATAACTATGTTCTGTAGTTGCAAGAAAAGAAAAGCAGAGACTTATTTCTGTTAAATAAGCTAAACCTGAGTACGACTCTGTTAGAAATATGAGTCTAACTAAAGCTATAGTCTAGTTCATAGTTCTAGCTATATAAGAACTATTTTACATGTAAAAAAAAAGTATAATTGATTGTTTCATTGTGTTTAACCAAATATGTTTGTATCCTTTACAACTTAAGTTATAAACTTTTACAAACAGGAAAATTCAAGAATAATATGTGATATCCTTGTTGATAAAGAAGTATCACATAGGCTATAAATCTAACTTCCTTATTCATGACCAGCAGGCATGTGTGTTTGCCTGAGAGAAGTAGAGAGACAGAGAGTCGGAGAAGGACCAAGCATGCATCAATGGAACATGGTCCTGCAGTAATTTTTTTTCTTCCATTTCTCCATCTTCTTGGGGTTTGAGGCATGCACACATACCCAGGTATGTATCAAGCAGCCATGGGATTCAAACTGTGGTCAGCCATGTGGGACCTAGCTCCTTTAACCACTTGGCCACAGGGCAGGCCCCAAATCCATTTGTCAAGGGAAGTTGCCACCGACACCATTGTCCATGCAGCATCAGGCTAGTTGGTGTTGAAACTTTTTGACTTGTTAGCACTCATTTCAGTTTATATCCCTTAACAATACAATTGTTTTCTCTTCTTCCTACCACTCAAAAATCCTCGCTTGTTTTTGACTGATAGAGAAATATGCATTATTAACAACGTATTTATATATACATTAAAATAAAATCTCTCGGGAACCAGCAGTTAGCGTAATGGCTATGTCGCTGGACTCCCACGTAGTCGACCGCGGTTCACATCCCGGACCCGGTGGCTTAAAACTCATGCCGGGCGCGTGTGCATGTGTGCCCAAGATCCCGAGAGGAGAATGGAGGAGAAGGGACTGCGGCGTGACCATCCCCCCTGGGGGGTGATTTCTCGCTTTCTGTCTCTATGTCTCTCTCTGTCTGCCTGGTGAGTGCACGCGCCCTACAGTGAAAATCTCTCCAAAAAAAAAAATAAATAAAAAAATAAAATCTCTCTGAAAGACTCAGACTTGTAAAAGTTTTTAAACATTCCAATCTTTGCATTCCAGGCTGTCGATTTAAAAATACCACACTGGCAACTAATAACTCCTGTCAACAGCATAACAATGGAAAAACTAATAAATGAACTAATTACAGTGCCAGCTATATTTAAAAATTATAGGTGAACCGCTTCTAAGTGGGTGGTCATTAGCTACATACCTAACCAATTCATGTTGCCATAGTTCTAAACTAATTATTAACAAGTTTTTCATCATAATTGAGGCATTATTACTGTGGGATATAATTTTCATTTTTTGGGGAGAAGTTTTTACTATAGGGCGCGTGCACTCACGAGAAAGACAGAGACAGAGAGACAGAAAGTGAGAAATCACCCCCCATGGGGGATGGCCATGCCTCAATCCCTTCTCCTCCACTCTCCTCTCGGGATCTTGGGCACATATGTACATATGCCTGGCGTGATTTTAAGCCACCCAATCCAGAACTCAAACCACCATCGACTACATGGGAGTCCAGCGACACAGCCATTGCACCAACTGCTGGTCCCAGAATTAATCTAGTTTTAAAATAACTATATTTATGTGTTTTAATCATCTTTTTATATACCACAGAATATAATAGATTACACATATTCTGTTTAAATTTATTTCATAAATATAAAGTAATAAAGTTATAGTAAATGAAAAATTTAAATGTGAATTTAACATGAAAATATAGTAAAAAATAAATTTATTATTAAAAGTTTCGACAATACAGAAAAGTAGCAGTGTTATGTTTAGCCACACCCATAGATCCTTGCCTCCTGAGTGTGATGCTCAGACCAGAGCCGCATTGTCATCACTGGCCGATTATTAGACATGAAGATGATCAGTCTAGATCCTAGATCAGAATTTTACCTGTTACAGATAGAATATGAGACCTAAAAGTAAACAAAGTCATGTAACATTCACTTAATGGTACTCTTCTAATTATTATATATCTGCTTTCTTTTTTTCAGGATTTGCCATAGGGCATGTGTGTTCCCTGGAGACAGAGAGGGAGACAATGAGAGAAAATGAGAAATCACCCTTCCTCAGAGGGGACGGCCATGCTTCAATCCTCTCCCTCCCATTCTCCTTTCATGATTTTGGGCACACACGCACATGCATCCAGTGTGAATTTCAAGCCACCAGGTCTGGAACTCGAACTGCCTTCAGCCATGTGGGAGTCCAGCACCTTAACCACTATACCACCTCCTGCCCCCTCCTTTCTATGTTTAAATACCTCCTATAAATATGTTTCTAATGTGATGTTTCATAAATCACTAGCACTTTTTACTGTATTTAAAGTAAATTCATAACATATTTGTCTTTTTATATCTAAAAATTTCCATTATTGAATTTTAAATTTGGATTATTTTGTCACTGATATCCATACACACTGTAAAAGATGAGTATGATGAATGAATGTATATTAAAAGATGGATTCTATTTTCATCATATAAAGGAAAAATTACTTTTGTATAGAAAATATTTTTCTGCAAAAATCTCTCCTTTTCTTTTTATAAAAATTAAACATTTACCATGTAGACTAAATGCGTGCCCCTCTGAAACTAATTTTTTTCTAGAACTGTAGTGAACCTTTCTGATTTGTATACTACTATCTTTTACAGTTTAAAATATTTTATTCAATATATATGATTTTACCATTCATTTATAAGAAATTCATTCTAAATTATCTCTACACCATTTTTCTTATGGATATTTTATCATTATGCACATTTTTACTCTCCTTCTGCATTTGGAGAACCTTTACAAGTCTGCCCTTTATATCAAGATTCAATATTACACAGGGTATTTTAAATTTCATTTTCTTCCATCCAAATTTAACAGGTATTTTAACTGCTTTCACATTTCTTTCTCTTTTTTTTTTCCTTTTTTTTTAAATTTTCTTCTTTTTTATTTATGTTTTTTTTACATTTTTAAATTTTTTATATTATATTTGATCACACAGATCTTTACAGTGTTTAACATTTACTCTCTCCTTTAAAATTATTTCTTGTCTTATCTTATACCTTATAGCTGTTTTCAGACATAAAGATGCAATCCTAACAAACCTTTGCTAACAATATGAGTGTGTGGTTATGACCTGTCTCCTTAAGCTTGGCTAATATGCAGCTTCATTTTTAGAGTTGAAAAGTATATTTTTGTTCCAGTCACTTAAATAGGACCCGCAGCTGAAATAAGCTACCATTTAGGAATTTCCCCCTACAGCTTGGAATGATTAAGAACTAAATATTTGCAAGACTAAATATTTGCCATGCCCCCCCAATTGCTTGTTATTAAGCCTATGCCACTTCACTTCTTGTGACTGAATTCCCAATTTTCATAACCTGCATTTGTCCTACCCAGTTTTATTCATGTATATTTAACTGGCTGGATATATTTTATCCACTGTGAATTCTAGTCTTCAGTTGGAAGTAAAAAGAAAAGTGTCTATTTGGAAGAGAGGGAAGGAGAGTTTTGCTTTTTTTTTCTCAGTTTTTCAGCTTATTTTGGAAAACATATTTTTTTTTTTTTTTTTTTATAAGAGGTTTTTGCTATAGGGTGTGTGTGCTCACCAGACAGAGAGACAGAAAGCAAGAAACCACCCCCCAGGGGGGATGGCCACGCCACAATCCCTTATCCTCCATTCTCCTCTCGGGATCTTGTGCACGCACGCACATGCACCCAGTGTGAGTTTTAAGCCACAGGGTACGGGATGAGAACCACGGTCGACTACGTGGGAGTCCAGCAACATAGCCATTACTCTAACTACTGGTCCTAGGAGAGAGGTTTTATTAACAAGCTCAAATATTAGATTGATGGCAGGTCAATTGTTACAAATCTGAACTTCCTAAGCTAAGAGGTGAATAAGCTCAGAATAGACTTTCCTATAATTTCCTTTTTTTTGCTTGGTGGGGGTGGGGGGGTGGGGGGTGGTTTTAGCTATAGGGTGCATGTGCGTGTCAGAAAGACAGAAGAGAGACAGAGAGACAGAAAGCGAGAAGTCAACCCCCAGGACGGATGGCTATGCTGCAATCCCTTCTCCTCGTCAGGATCTTGGCACGCATGCACACATGCCCAGTGTGAGTTTAAGCGACTGAGTCCAGGACTCGAACTGTGGTCAACTACATGGGAGTCCAGCAACATAGCCATTCCACTATCTGCTGGTCTCGTTTCCTGTAATTTCCAATTGGCATTACTAAGGTGTAGCAGAATTTGAGTTATACTAATGAATTCCATTAAATTATGATTTAGGAGGAAACCAGATACACTGGAGAGGTTTTTACCACTTTCAGAAACATAAGGGGGGGGGGTTAAGCAGGTGGTGTAATGGTTACATTGCTGAACTTCCACGTAATTGACTGCAGTTGAGTCCTGGACGGCAGCTTAAAACTCACACGGGGCGCATGTGCACGTAAGCTGAAGAACCCAAAAGGAGAATGGAGGAGAAGGGATGATGGCATGGCCATCCCAAGTGAGGAGTGATTTCTTACTTTCTGTCTCTCTGGCTCCCTCTGTCTCTCTGGTGAGCACATGCACCAGATAGCAAAAATCTCCTTTAGAAATTTTGATTTCTGTACTTTAGTACATATTTCAGTGCAGATATAGGTAACATCATATCTAGACTAGTGATGAATTCAACCAGAAAATATCTTTCAGTCATAGATCAATATTTTTTTATGATTTATTTTTTGAGATTTTTGAAAATTATTTTATTTTATACATTCAATCACTGTATATCACTGTAGCTTGTAAAATGAGTTTACCTGACATGAATATACTCCACACCAGTACAGCTGAAGGTATCACACATGCTACCATCAATAGACTATCCTCTGTATCTGAGTCTTTCAAATGTCTTGCTCCTCTATTCTTCTCCTTGAGTTTGTTCTAGAGCATGTGCACTCATGAGACAGAGAAAGGGAGAGAGAGACAGAGAGAGAGAGACAGAGAGAGAGAGAGGCATCAGATCCAGGACTTGAACTGTAGTTGGCCATATGGAAGCCTAGTGCCTTAGCCACCATGTCACCTGCCGGCCTCCAGATCAATATTCTTATACCAAAATTTAAAAATTGATTTTACTAATGTCAGTCTTATATAATATATAGCAGGTGAGATACTTCTGCTTATTATTACCTTTGAAGTTAAAACAGATTGACATAGAATATAGATAGTACATCCTTCCAAAATACCCACAAATTTACTTTTGAAGGAATAGTTTTTGTTTAAAATAGGGAAAATTTCTTTTGGTATTTCCTCAATTTGTAAAATTTAGGCTTAATTACAAGTTACCTTGCATTCTACAAAATGTCAGTTTCTTTACTTTCTCAGGAAAATAAATTTAATTTTTTAAATTTTTTTTATCCTAAATAGAGCTGTGGGTTTATATTCATGCTATATTTCACAAAAACTTGTGACATGTATCACAATTATTAAGAGGGAACAGCATAGTGATGACAACACTAGTACTTATTAAGTCTTTATAAACTTAGTGTAGAAATAAGGTCTTCATTGTTCTCTCGTACACACATATAGTACCTAAATGTAGTACAGTAATAAAAATCCAAATTTAAAATTAATTTTTAATTTTGTTTCAAAGGCATAATGAAGAGTTCAGTTGATTTCTTGTAGAGACATTTTCAAGTCAGATGCACACTCCTTTCCAAGAATTATTTCCCTTTATTTGAGTCGTTTTTTCCAGCTCTAGGTTGAGCAGTGAGGTTTTTGACATTTACATAAAGCAAAAAGGCATTTCGTTCTCTCAAAGCCATTTTTCGAAGAGAAAGTTGTTGCAGCTAGGGAAAACATTAATTAGAAGCACATCTAACATAAATGGCTTGTCACCAAGTTACAATACTTAGCAAAACTTACACTGTCCTTGGAAGATAGAAAAATTCCTTCAGCGCTTTGGGTTTAACTTGAGAAGTTAACTACTCTAATTTGTAGCAATACATATTATGCACAGGCTGCAGTGTATTTGCATATTTTAAATACTTTAAAGAATATTTCACCAAATGAATCCCTAATGGAGTGTAATTTAGTTCACAAGTTGAAAAATGGGATAACAGTTTCAGCCCCCGTCACTCTTTACATTCTTGAAGTAGAGTGGCGCATAAAACAAGCAGTGCATATAAAACGGATATTACAGTAACAACTGTCATGATAATGAGAATGATACACTGTACTGTTTTTGCTTATTTATCGCAAATGAGCATGAACTGCTCCTGTTACTTTGGGGAATTGTATTAATTCTTTTTGCTACATTGAAATGAAGCATGGGTAATGTCCTTGAATGTGTGTCTAAATGACCCTAAAATGTGACATTAATAGAAATGATAGGATAAAAGCCATGCAAATGAACTTCATGTTTATTTCCTCCATAGTCTTTAGTTTTAAGTTGTATGATTTGAGATAACTTTTCATTGTCCAAATTACCCGTGAATGCCACTTTATTTGAAAAGTAGTCTCTAGAAAACAGATACCGTTTCCTTGCTACTAGCTCTATGCTAGATTTGTAAGTAACAAAACTGTATCCTTCATCAAAAAGCATTTTTTCTCTCTCTCCCTTGATTTAACAATAATCAGGTTTAAAAAAAATGCAGCAATTTTAAAACAGGCACTGAACGATTGCAATCCACGCTCTTCACCAAAAAATTATTGGTTGAGCTGTTCCTAGATGGTATGAACGGAAAAATTGGTTTCCTTGTGCATTAGTATGTAAATAGAGTATTTTAGCATGTGAGAAATGATGTAGAAATAGAAGAGAGATAACTCTATATTGATTTATGGACTTGATATAAGCACTTCTACTCATGTAGCATGTCCCCTCATCATTTGTAACAGAAGCATCAGTAAATTAAACTGCAGGTTTTACTGACTTTTATGTATGTCAAATGACTATAATCAGTCTGAAGATGTGAGATGAGGAAAGTTGATCATATAGCATGGCTAGCACCAACTTCTCACTCCCATTCTAGGAGCCTGGTAAGTTTTAGTACATCTCAAGAGAGATTGAAGATAAGACATACCAGAGATTTATTCCAGTTCTTCCAGGAAACTTGGGAGTTAGGTCAGAAACTCTGAAAAATTCTGGTATGAATTGAACAGATCTCTCTTGAGACATTTACAACTCTGCTGGAATTGCTTGTGGCAAACCCAACTGTCTGGGGTTAAACAAAATGCTTTTGAGTGGCATTTCCCAGTTATGGTCCAGTGACATGAGAACCTGCTGAGAGGCTATGTCGCTGGACTCCCACGTAGTCTGCCGCGGTTCGTGTCCTGGACCCAGTGGATTAACCTCATGCCGGGTGCGTGTGCGTGCGTGCCCAAGATCCCGAGAGGAGAATGGAGGAGAAGGGATTGCGGCGTGACCATCCCCCCTGAGGGTGATTTCTCGCTTTCTGTCTCTATGTCTCTCTCTGTCTGTCTGGCGAGCGCACGCACCCTACAGTGAAAATCTTTCAAAAAAAAAAAAAAAACCTGCTGAGACAACTCGAATGCGCAAGATCCACAAGGATGACTAACAGCATAACAGCATAAGCATGACTCCTGTGAAATTAGAGGGACTGGAAGTAACCAGCTCTAAGGTCTGGCATATATTTTGGGGGAATGTGACCCCCCAAAAATAAAAACAAAAATCTCTTGGTCTGGAATGTATGCAGCAGCCTCTAAAAACAATGCAGAGACTAAGATCGTAGGAGGTTGGATTTTGATGAGTGAGAAAGTTATTTGAAAAAACTTCATAATCTTTAGTATATATCAAATACATAAATCTCCATAACACTCTGTAACAAAGAGAGCTATGTATTTTTAAGTGAAGAAAAAGACACACAAAAAACATGTGATCTTTTTTCTGTTTTCACCAAGAGGTTTTCTAATCTCAGGTGCCCAATATGTCTAGGCAGTTAACTTCAGACTTCATTTCTAGTTGTTGAGCTATGCCTTCCACTGCAAGCAGACTTTTCTGTGTGATGTTATGTTTATACTTTTTTGCTTTAAGGCAATAACCAACATTGCCATTAACTCTTTTTTATATACCCCTATAAGCCATCTGAGATTTCTATAAGGAATCTGCCATCTTGAATCTCTGTATCTGCCACAGACTAATTCAATAGGGACTAGATTCTAAGTGCTAGTTTCCCATTACCATTTTCTTTTCATATCTAGTTTCTTCTAAACAATAACAAAGAAACATTTAAGAAAAGAAACTCTTCTGATTCACACGCATCCACAGTCTGGTGCACGGTTTTGTAAATGACAGAGGAATTTGTAGCAAAACAATGGCAAAGTAACAATGCTGCCTGAGCTGACCTTGTTCTTCATTTATTATAAACTATATATATTTTTCAAATCAATATTTTATTAACTTAGCTGCAAGTCAGAAAGTCTTTTGTATGGATGAGCTATCATGATTTATGATAGAACAATTGCCATTATGTTGGGGAGATCCTTATCTTTAGGGACATTGGCCAAAATCTGATCATCTGATACATATGTAATTCAGTGAAAACCTGCACAACAAGCAAAAGACCTTGGCAAACATGTGCAGACCTCTGTTAAAATCGCCTTCTCATTAAGGAGACACTTGTAAATACTGTCTTAGTCCATTTGAATTGCTATAACAAAACATAAACTAAGTATTTTATAATCAGCAAAAATGCACCTATAACAGTTTTGGAGGCTGGAAAGTCCAAGGTCAAGGACTTGACCTGGTAGGTTCAGTGTCTGATGGTAGGTTCAGTGTCTGATGAAGGCCTTTTCTTCAGGTTCTTAAGTGACATCTCTTGGCTTTGCCCTCGCACAGAACAATTTTATGAAGATAATATTTCCTTTTATTAGGACTCAGGCCTCATGACCTACAAATGACCTGTACAAACATTTTAATTTTTTTTTTTCAGGGACTTAAATCACAGCACTAGAATCTTAACTGCTATGCTAGCCTTGCAAGGAGATTGGCAAACTATGGCCTCTAGGCCAAAGACAAACAGTGCCTCTTTTTGAAAGTGCAGTTTTATTGAATCAGGTTCTACTGATTTGTGTAGTTGTCTACAACATACAAGCTAAAATATTAGTATGTGCTCCTTTACATGAAAGGTATTCTGATTTCTGGTCTTGCTGTGCCATGAAATTTGATGATCAATTAAAAGTTAGGCAAGTACTATATATTCAGAGATAAAATGATAAAATAATGACATTTTTTATTTCTATTCCTATTTTTTCTTTCTAATTTTGAGTATGTTCTGTTTTGGGGGGCTGTTCACATATAATTCTATAATGGAGGCACATTTTCAATTTAAACTATGCATTTTAAAACTAAAATACATTTTCAAATGTACTTTTAAGAATTATATTACTTTACTCTCTCTTCCAATAAAATTTCTCAAGAGTTATATTCACTCTGTCTAATTGTCCTTCTCTCTAAATCCATTCCTGTCAGGATTTTATCCCCGAAGGACTTTCAACTTACTCTCATGGAGGTCTTTAATGACCCCACATTTCTAAATTCATTTATCTTTTTTAAAATTTATATATTTTTATTATTATTCATACATTAAATCGCTATGCATCACTTAGACTGTGAAGAGACTTTACCTAGCATGATAGACACCTCAGTCCAGCCCAGCTGAGACCACCATACACATCCTCCTCAACAGGTAATATACATTTCTAAATTCAATATCCACTTCTTACTTTGTCTTTTACTAGGCCTAACAGCAGCATTTGAAAGGACTGATTATTTGCTTCTCTTTGTAATCCTTTCTACATGGCTTTTTGAATTCCATCCATATCTGGTTTCTACCTAAATAATTAACTGCTTGTTTTCAATTTCCTTTACCTTTTTCTTCTTTTCCTGACCTCCTGTTAATTGTCAGTTGCTTTCAGATTGTGCCCTCGATCACCTTCCTCACTGCGGTCACTCCCTTATGTACATCCTGTCTCTGGCTTAAGGCTCTTTTGTGAGGTAACAGCTCTACACCATGTCCTTATGTCATTCCGGAACACCATGATGACGTGTACATATGGCATCTCCATACAGCAGTTCAACAAGTACCTCAAATCTGGCCTGTCCACAATGAACCTCCTGGTCACTGTTCTACCCTAAATTGACTCTTCTAGCATCCAGTCCCTCTCAGCTAATGGATTTGCTATGTTTCCCATGGTTTAAGCTAAAAACTTTACATTCTTTTTTTTTTTACATTCTTGACTTTTTCTGTCACAGGTCACTTTAACAAATAATAGCAGCTCCACCTTCAATTTACGTCCGGAACTTAAGCTTCATTTCTTTACAACCAACCCAATTAATACCCAGGTCTGAGCCATCACATACCCTCAAGGTTTTTCTAGTACTTGTAAGGCTTCTCTGACCCACTCCTTGTGAAGTCTCCTCTTCTGCTACGTTGCTCCCATCTTACTCCACTCCTCCCCACTGCAGAACTCCACAAAGTTGAACTTGGCAAATTTTTAGTTACAGGGAGCGTGTTCCAGCCTCAGGACTTTCGTGTTTGCTCCTCTCTCTGCCCACAACCTCACTTCCCAGTGAATCTCGCATCTCTGACTGCGTACTTGGCTACTCCTCCAATTCTTTTGTTTGAATTGAAACTTCTCAATTACGTACTGCTCACAAAACTGACCTTCCTTCCCCTGACATACTTTATTATTCATTGTGTGTTATCTTCCAGTCTATGTAATTTGCTTTTACTTATTTATTTATTTTTGAGAGATTTTTTGCTATAGGGTACGTGCACTAACCGGAGAGACAGAGAGAGACAGAAAGACAGAAAGCGAGAAATCATCCCCCAATGACCATGTCACAACTCCTTGTCCTCCATTCATTCTCCTCGGGATTTTAGACACACATATGTGTGGCTGTGTGAGTTTTAAGCTGCCAGGTCTGGAAATCAAATCGTAACCAGCTAGGTGGGAGTCCAGCAATGTATAACCGTCATGCCATCTGCTGGTCCCTATAATTTGCTTTTTGATTATGTTTATTTTTTATTACTTGTCTCTCCCATAAGAGGAAAGTCCCACTCAAAAAAATGTGCTCTTTTTGCTCACTGATGTATTTCTAGCACCTAAGTTAACAACTAACAGCAATCAAGAGAGATTAACACGTACGTGTATGAACATGAAGGCAAGTAAGTCTAGGCGCTGCTCACATCAGGCTTTCATTACTTTCATGAGTTGTAGTGTAGACAAGTGACTTTCTTACCAACAAATGGCAGGTATATTTTAAAATCTGGATTCTATATATTTTCCTGAAATCTTAAATTTCAGTAGCAGTTTATCAGTTTGAAAACATTCTGGATAGTTTTTTGAAAATGTTCTATTCTAGGCCTAAATTTCTGATAATGCTACACTCCAAAAAACTGTTCAACTTCCCTGCCATGGGCAATTGCTGGGTCCACTGAATAGCTTCCAGACCAATCAGACTCTCCCAGGAAGTAACACCCCAATGTGACAGTCACAGAATCCATTAGGGAATTTATAAAGATATATTTAGTCAGCTTTTTAGTAAGTTTTAAATAATCAAATAGATGAGAACTATTAATCATACTCCATAGCAATGAGATTATTGCTTCACAGTCTATGTATTCTTTGAAAGATTTACAGCTAACGATCTTAGTTACACAAATGTTTTACCTTTGTCTTTTATGTTTCTTTTATTTACTCCTTCCTGTCTTTCAAAAAAATAAGTACTCCCAAAAGAATATTTCATCACTTGAAGTCTTTTATTCATCTACTTTTTTGTCATAATTTCCTCATTTCTTCATGCTTCATGAAAATTCCAGGAACGTTGATTTGCCCTTTCAGATTTTGACCCTGAGACACAGTTCATTCTTGTTTTCCCCAGTGGTTTATTCTCATTCAAAATAACTTTGACTATTCTAATTTTTAATACCTATCCATGACTACTCTGAGATCACTTGCTAAGAGGTATCCCCAAATTCAAAAACCTTATATACATTCATATATATAATTGCAATTTTCTGTCCTCTCAATTATGAGTTATAGGACAAGTATTTGCTTAATTTGTTTTTCCTTTTCTCTAGATCCCCAGTTAGCCACCCCAGAGGGCAAAGCATCTGATCAAGCAGAAACCATGGCATGGATTAAAATAAGTAGTCTCAAGGACTGCTTGTATGTCTTAAAGTTCCAGATTTTAAGAGATTCTGAAGTTAGGCAACAGAGGGACCAACGTAACATAACATGTCATATAATTGTCACAATTTTTAGCCAGTAGAAAAATCTACATTTCAGGCAAGCTGGTTGTGTGTTGGTTAAGGGGACTAGATCCCACATGGCGACTTCCCAGTTCCAGTCCCAGAGCCAACAACTTGAAAAACACATTCGGTGCTTATGCCTAGGTGCCCAAAATCCCAAGTAGAGGATGGAAATCTGCTCTGAGGGCTGCTTTCACTCTCTCTCTCGCTCACTTTCATTCCCCACCCCACACATCTGCAACCCAGGGAGTGCACATGACCCCAGGGAGTGTGCATGTTCTATAATGAGTAGAAAAAAAAAGTCTACATCTCACCAACCATTGATTTTAACAGTGAAACTAGTAAGCTAACAACTAGACCATACCAGCAAGAGAGGTTTGACCTGGCAGGTATTAGACAGTGAAAACAACCTAAGGTCTTCTCCTCTTTCTACTTTATAATGAACATTTAGTAAAGAAAAAGACTCTAATACTAATTTTATCACTCTATAAAGAATGTTAATTGTTCCTCAGTAGCTGCTTTCTTTTTCTTTTTCATAGTAATAGAAATTTCCAGGTTTTAACTGGACCCAAGATTATTACTAGTAGTATTTTTAGTAAATAATATGACTAAGATTTCACCAGTAGCAAGTGAACGTATCTTGAGGGTTCTTCCAATGAATATTTCTTAAAAGTATATGGACTTTTATTTTGGCTTGTCTTGAACTAGTTCTATATTTTGGCAACTGTACTATGAGATAAGTTGACTGGATACTAGCAACTGCCTTGAACCCCAAAGATGGAGTCCATGACTTAGGATTGAAGGGTGGTGAGTTGAAATTGACATCAGCTGATCTAATCATAAAATAGTTACAATAGTACCTACTACTTCATAATACAGTACTGCCGTGAGAAATCACTTAGATACTATATGTAAGTTTTTATTATAGGTGAGAACATGTATTAAGTACTAAAATTTTATATTATGGGCATACATTCATATATATAATTGCAGTTTTCTGTCTTCTCGATTATGAGTTATAGGACAAGTACTGGACAATTAATGTAGGCTAGAGTTTCATAGTTAAGAGTGATAGTAATAATTTTATATATAGCTATAAGCAATACATTTTAAATACCAAAATATTGATCACAAAAGCCAAAGTTGTTATCATTCCTACAAGAACAATTTAATAAAGTAGAAATGAATACCTATAAGCAACTAAAGGTTACCTAATTTTAGCAGGATTAAAGAAGAAAAATCTTTTTTGTGTTACTGGAAAATAAATCGTGGATTCTCAGGAAAGTCATCATAACATATTTTTTCTATTCAAAATGTGTCATGACATTTTTGATGATCAAACATTTTTATTTTTATGGATTAGATATGCTAAATTTTAGAATTTCAGTTATAGCTAGGGTTATGAAGAAATATTCTATGGGACTATATTTCTTTAATACTACAACCTTTTTTTTTTTTTTTTTTTTTTTGCTAGAGGGTCCATGTGCTTATCAGAGAGTTAAAGAGAGAGGAAGAGAGACCATTACCCTCCATGGGTAATGGTCATGCTGCAATTCCTTTTCTTCCATTTCTCACTTCTGTTGGGATTTTGGGCACACACCAAAATGCACAATATTTTGAAGCCCCTGACTCAAATCACATAGTCACTCATGAGAGATCTGGCTCCCTTAACCAGATCACAGAGTAGGTCCCGCTGTACTGCATTTGAGTTTGCACACACATACACACACACACACACACACACACACACACAGAAACACATAGAATTACTAAATCATTTAAACATTTTCCTGTGACACATTAAAATGTTTTCATAGACTTTTATTTTATTTACTTTTGTACATTACCTACAAGTGTGATGTACTAACAATAGTTTGTAAACCATTGTTTGAAGAGTAGAAAGAAAAAGCATCTTTTCTAGCTTTATTTTTTACCTGCTTTAAAAAATATTATTTGTGTATTTTTGGAGTCTATTGAGTCTGACACTAACTCTGCAAGTAAAAGATAAATTAACTTAGACTAAAAATTATTAAACATTAATGTAATATCCTATTCTCTTTGAAATTCAGAAATGTGTATTAAGAAAGAACAGTAGTATGGCTTTGTATTCTAGGGGATAACTAATTACCAATATGCCATTTATTCGTTTTCAGCAAATAGCATATGAAACACAATTCCTTTAATTTTTAGCAAGAAAAAATATGTTCAAATAAACAGAGCAATCAAACCATTTTCTATTTTAAAGTGATATATTCTCTTTGTCTATGTTCAGCATTTTGTACATCATCTAATGATTTTCTGCTGGTTTAAAAATGACTTCTTATCACAAACTGATTAGCCAATGTAAAATATATGAGACTAAAACAGTTTCTAAATATTCCAGTTCCTAAATCTTATAAAGATTTCCTGTTTGCATGAAGGTTTTCATCCTCACTAAACTTACGGCAATAATGAGGATCCAAAAGGAACAAACTATTTTGTGCTATTGTTATTACACTATCAGTCAATTTATGAGAAGGGGAGAAAGCCTATGGGTTAAATTCAGGTTCAAAAAATGTTCTGTAAAAAACTGCCTCATCATATTGATTACATAATTTAGAATTGCATTGCTCTGAAACTGGACTGTAGAAACTGTTAATACCGAATGGAAATACTCATGGGGCATCGTAATGTGCTCAGTGCTGTTCTATACACCTTTTCTATAAAAATTCAGTTAATCATCACGGCCATTGATGAAGTAGATATTATTATTTATGTGTCCATTTTAGAGGTGAGAAAAATGACAAAGGGAATGACAATGGGCCCAAGATCTAACATCACAGAATCAGTGGAGCCGGGAGACAAGCTCAGGCTGCCTTTCCCCCAAGTATGTTTGTCACCAGCGTACTTCATTGCCTCTTTAATGTTGCTCTGATTTTTAAAACATCTTTCATGTATGTTTCCTCTTAAGAACTTAAAGTTAGAGGCCACATATAATTTTTAAATTCACTTGGCATAAAACTTAAACTCAAGCACAGTGAATAAGTATCACAATTCAATATTAGAGGATAGATTTCTGTTTCTAGAAGTAATATTATCTAAATAACCTGAAGAAACAACTGACAAAACACATCTACATATGCAGGGTTAAATATAAATATTAAACCTTTTACATTTTGTAATCGAGCTCCCAATATAATACTCGAAATATCAGAGTCAAAAAGGAAGACAGAATTAGAAATCTGAATGACGAGAGTAAAACTAAAGCAACCAGTTTTAGTTGCAAATTGTACAAGATAAGAGGCTTGTTTGTTAGGCATCTTGGGTATTACCATTATTATTATTATTATTATTATTATTGGAGAGATTTTTGCTATTGGGAGTGTATGCTCAACAGAAACAAAGAGAGAAACAGACAGAAAGCAAGAAATCACCCCCCAGGGGTGATGACCATGCCACAATCCCTTCTCCTTCATTCTCCTCTTGAGATCTTGAGCACCCACGCACACATGCCTGGCATGACCCCCCTACTATGTCCAGTACTTGAACTGCGGTTGACTATATAGGAGTCCTGCAACATAGCCATTACACCAACTGCTGGTCCCAGCAGCTTGGATATTAATAATGCCTTGGTACACAGAAAATGAGCGTATAACATCAAGAAGGTGGACACATACACTCACATTAAACTCCTAAAGGCATACATCTTAAGCAAATTGGTGGACTAGAAAAGTTCTTTCTACCGGCAAAGGCAAAATCATAAGCAAATCTTTTTATTTTGGACTAGAATCTGGTAGGGAAAAAAAAATCATTCTCATAAAAACCCACAATCACAGCCTGCTCTCAGTGGTTAAGAACTTCATTTTACAATTTCTGCATGTTCCAGGAAGAAGTGCCAGTCAATAAATTTACTTAAAATTTTTTCCCTGGTTGATTGTAACCTGGAATGCCTGACTGAACTGAGCTCAAATGTACTCTTCAGGTATAGCCATTCAACAGATTCTCATAGAAGTATCGAAACTTAAAACTTGAGTTAGTAGAGCTGGAAGGAGGCATGATGGTTAAGGTGCTAGATTCCAACATAACCAACCAGAGTTTGAATACCAAACCTGGTAGCTTACTTTCTCACTTTTCCTCTCTCTCTGATAAAAATAATAATAAAAACAACAAACAAAAATTAAAAACAATCCTTAAAGTAACATAATAAAACTTGAGAAAATTGAGTTCACTATTTACAATTATCAAATACACACCAAAAATCCCATAATAAGTAAGAAATATCAGGCACAATAAGAAACAGAACTCAAACTCAACAGCATAGGATAAATACAATAAAAATGATCAGATAAAGAACATAAAATGTTTACAGAAAAAAATTTAAAACAATAGAAACCTATATCTAACTGAAAGACAATGGCCAGATAAAATACATCTACAAAAGGATATAATTATTTGTTTAAAGATTTTTATTACTTTTTAAAAGATTTAATTGTATTTATTTATCTTTATTTTGAGAAGAGAGAGACAGAGAGAGCAAGAGACAGTGAGTGAAAGAAAGTGAGAAAGCAAGCCGCCAGGTCTGGGACTCAAACTGCAATTGGTCATGTGAGATTCTAGCATTTTAACCACCACACTATCTGCTGACCTCTTATTTTATTTCTTCATGAGAAAGTAAGTGAGAGAACATGTGCATGAGGGGAAAAAAAAAATGAAACTATATAATTCTCCAAAGAATCTTGTTCAAAAATAGAAAACTGCTGACCTCTTATTTTATTTCTTCATGAGAAAGTAAGTGAGAGAACATGTGCATGAGGGGAAAAAAAATGAAACTATAAAATTCTCCAAACAATCTTGTTCATCAATAGAAAAGGCTACAGGGGCCGGGTAGTGGTAAAGCAGTAATACAAAAGAACCCCATGGCTATGGTTCTGGGCACCCTGGGGCCCACCTGAGCACACCTGGCAGGTGCCCATGATCTGGGTCTGCTGACATGGGCTCAATTGTGACATAAGACCCCGTTAAGAGTGCTTGGCTCTCTCCTTTTTTTCATCTTTCTCTTATGTAAGAAGTATATAAATAAACTTAAAAAGAAAAAAGTTGGAGATATCACATTCTGACCAAAAATCTTTGGCAACAGAGGCAAATTAAAACCACAATGAATTATCAAAAGAAAATTAAAATATAAGTTCTCAGCAGAGTACTTATGATTATTGCAAAAGAGAAAAATTAAAGATTAAAAGGCTACAAAACTATATCTGTAAGACATTTAAAACTTAATTGGAGAGTATTATGAACTACACTGGGAAAATAAATTTAGACTCAGATAACAGAAACTTTTACATTTAAAAAAATTATTCGCACTCAAAAATAAGATAAAACCACCCAAAAATCTAAAATTTGGTTCTAGACCGAAAACTTGATTCTCAAATATATGTAGAAGAAAGGGTCATAAGCAGCCAAGTTGAATTTAAAGACTAGCTTGGAAGGATTGCCCAATCAGTTATTATTATGATAGTATGACAACAAAGGGGTGGTTCTGATACAGTGATAAACAAATAGGTCAAAGATAAAGTTCAGAAAAAAAATTAAAAAATAAATGAGAACTTAACAGGTAATATACATGGCAGTGAAGATCACTTAAGCCAAAATGGGCTGTTCAGAAATGCTGCCTAAATAAAGGCTATTCCCATGGGAATATATAGAATTAGATATCTACCTCCTACCAGAAATCAAAATTTATAGTTGCAGTTAAGACCAAAAATGCTGGCAAAGCTAAGGTGAAAGGGAACCCTCCTACACTGTTGGTGGGAATATAAATTAGTATAGCCATTGTGAAGAATGATATGGAAATTTCTCAAAGATCTACAAATAGAACTCCCATACATCCTAGTAAAACCACTCCTGGGTATTTACCCAAAGGGAAGAAATACACTCAGACAGAAAGACACTTCCACAAAGTACTTATTGGAGCATTAGTCACAATTACTAAGACATAGCATCAGCCTAATGCCCAAGAACAGATGACTGGATTGAAAACATGTGGCACTTATACACTATGGAGTACTACTCAGCCATAAAGAAAGAAAAAAAGAAAGAGATCCTGTCACTTGATACAAAGTGGAGACATACTGCTAGGCAAAACAAGCGAGACTATGAAAAACAGATTTTGTATGTCCCTGTTCAGTATATACTAAATGTCTGCACTTTACAGTAGAAACTGAAAGATTGGAAGATATAATAACAGAAACAGCAAGTGTTGATCCTAGAGACTATTGAGGAGAGGGTAGATAGTTGGGGGTGAAGGAAAGGCCCTCCCCAAAGAAAAACACTTAACAGACACAACAATGGAAAGTTATTGGGCATGAGATTATCTTTGACTTGCTTGATATGTGATGCATTTATACTTTGAGAACCATATGATATGCTGTAAAGACATACGATGATTAAATGTAAATACAAAAAGTCTTCAAAATGGGCAGAAATAAATATAAGAGCATATTCATGAGATGCCTTTAAAAGGAAACTTTAATAAGACATAAAACTGTAAAAGATTGATAAAATCATTCATGTTTCAGTTATACACTTCTATGACTCAAATGGTTCTACTTAAAAATGAGAAAATGAGTCTGGCCCTATCACTGAGTGGCTAAGGGAGCTGGATCCCATGTGACTGAGCATGATTAGAATCCTGACCTGGGCAGCTTCAAAAACACACTGGGTACAGATGTGTGTATGCCCCAAATCCTGACCAGGATGAATGAATGAAAAAGATTGTGCCTTTGCTATACTACACTGGGATGCTTTCTCTCTTGCTGTCAAATGTACATGCCCTCGGGCAATACAAAAAAACAATTTGAAGAGATAAAAATTAAAATAATTGACTAATAAATATAATGTCTGTAGCATACTACCATGAACAATTTTTCTGAACATATCAAGACTTCTTATAAATCAATAAATTAATGGGAGACGATCAAAAGACATGAAGAGGCAAATCATATAAGGAAAACTGTAAAAGCCTATAAAAAGGGGAACAGTATTAAATTCCACTAAAAAATTGGAAATAAACATAAAAATCTTGATGAGATACCATTTCACACCTACTAGGTTGGTAATAATATAAAAATCTAATAATGTTGGATAATGGCAAATAGATGGAATAATGAAAATTCATACATTCTTAAAGTAATTTAAATTGATTAAAAACTCTTAGGGAACAATTTGGCACTCTCTAGTAAATATGTAAACTCCTAGATGTAACCTAGAGAAACTTTTGCTCAGAGGACCAATACCAGAATATTCATAACAGTATTAGTTCTCATACCAAAATAAATTCCAAATAGTATTGGTTTTTATGTACAAAATACTATTCTTCTATGTTTTCATGACAGACTGTTGTATGGCACTGAAAAAGAGTGAACTACACTTATACCTGTTAAAATAAAGGAACTTCTCAAATATATTGTTATATAATGTGATTTATGTATTCTATTTTCATTTATATATATAATAAAATTTGTCTATTAATATTGTATATGGATATATATACACTATATATTTAACACACAATGTGTGTATATACACACACACACGCACACACACATATACAGAACATTAATAATCAACTAAAATTTCCAAAATAATTATTCTTAGAGTAAAGACAATGCAATACAATTGGGAGAAGTTATTCAGGAGACTACAGCAGAGTTTATAGTACTTTATTTTAGTAGGTATGTATTGGGCACATGAATGATGCTACTTATTATTTTATCTGTGAGAAATAATTTATAATAAATATTAAGAAATAGGATGATCAGGCCAACATGTACAAATGTCTGCTTAATCAAGAAGTGGGAGAGACCAATTGCTGGGGTTGATTCTGATGATTAGCTGAGAGTGGTCAAATCTGGATACCAGTTTTCAAAGTATTTGAAAAAAATGAAATCAACTCTAACATGACACTGAGCATAATTTTTAAAGTTAAATAAAATATATTGTCCACTGTCATTAATGTTTTTTTTAAAACAATATAGAGTACCACAGTGCAAATGTTTAACATCCTGAAATCTATAACAAGCTCTTTTATGAATAATATAATTATTTTATAATTCTTGGATAATTATTTTCTACAAATTATTCTTTTCTTTTTCTAAGCTTCTGATTGATTTTTATCTTCTGGTGTCCTTTTGGTCCATTGACTAACATGCAATGAATTTCTGTCATTTCTGCATCATTTACACATTAACCTCCTTGTCAGCTTCATCCCACTATTTTGACACATTTGCATTAATAATGTTGGCTGTGATAGAAAGGAAGTATATCCATCACTTTTTCAAGAAGTAATGACATTTTTGGTTGAGACATTTATTTTATACCATTAAGCTCATCATCAGCTCATACTCAATAATGCCTTGACATACTTCTCTAAAAATTAGACTTCATGCTGGATATCTTCCAATTCTCAGCAACGAATACAGTAAAATTTTCATACACTATAATGTGAAATACACAGCAGCACTGATGATGCGTTCTTAATGCAAAAGCACTATAATGAGTTGAATCAAATCTTTAGCTCTACTACTATTCAGGAAATAGCAGAGGGCGAAAATCAAAGTGTGCCTCACCATAAGGTAGCTATCAGACAGGCCCAGAATGTCAAACAGTCTATAGGACACACAACTTGACTTTTTCAACAAATAATTACTGCAAAAAAATAAAAGGTGAGTATCTTCAAAACCTCGTTATAGTTGTATTAATCAAATGCAGTGGGAACCATGTTTGAATTAATTTAAAGGAAATGATGGGGAAAATGGAGATGATCAAGAAAAGGAGAACATGGACTAGGTATGAGAGGATATCTTTTCTGATATTGTCATTAAGAGATCATATCTTTTGAAAATTACTTTATTGATTTTATTCTCTTTATTTTAATTTGACTAGAGAGGGACAGAATGGGAGAAAGAGAGAGAGAGGGAGAGAAAATGAGAAAGAAAGACACCCTGTCTGGGACCTGAACTGTGGTCTGCCATGTGGAAGTCCAGCACCCTTAACCACCACACTATCTGCAAATCCCAAGAAATCATAACTTAAAAATATTCAAAATTTCTACTAAATTAGGTCTGAGTTCTTTAGTTAATACTATCATCCATAAACTTTATTATGCAATTGCAAATATTTTAAAAAAATACTATTTTGCATCGCTTAAGATATAGCACAGGACTATGTGCATAGAAGACACATATTTTTAAACACATAAATGGGCAAAAACTGACTTTTGGTACATAAAGTATTTGCTTTTTTCAAAGGTAGGAACATATAGTTTTTTTTTTGTTTTGTTTTGTTTTAGAAGTTTTCGCTATAGGGCGCGTGCGCTCGCCAGACAGACAGAGAGAGACATAGAGACAGAAAGCGAGAAATCACCCCCCAGGGGGGATGGTCACGCTGCAATCCCTTATTCTCCATTCTCCTCTTGGGATCTTGGGCACGCACGCACACGCACCCAGCGTGAGATTTAAGCCACCGAGTCCGAGACGCGAACCGCAGTCGACTAAGTGGGAGTCCAGCGACATAGCCATTACGCTAACTGCTGGTTCCCAGGTACATATAGTTTTCTAGATTTCTGTATATATTTTGATAAGCAATAGCTTTAAGTATCATCCTTCCCATAGTCCCATTCCCACCTGCTCATCACACTTATCCAGTGAAACTTTAAGGATAAAGATATTTTTTATCCAATTTTTTTCTGGTTATTAATTTACTGTCCTGCTGTCCCTGACTCGTCTTTAATTTAGAATTTCTTTTTTAAATGTGATTCTGCAACCTGCATTTCTCATCCTGCATTTCTCATGTTCCATTAGTCCATTGGTGTTATCCATTGTGCCAGTGGCAGGGATTAAGTGGGGATTGCAGCACAAGGAAAGGGACTTTCTGCTTTTCAATTACTGTCTGTGTTGTTCCAGCAGCAGGTAACAACTGACTGCAGCTTCTTTCTGCACTTAAACCCCAGGTCTGCAAGGTCTTCTTGGCAATTAGAGTGCCAGCCACACTGCAAGCTCCCATCTCCTAGTTATGCACCCCCTGCAGGTCCAGGTACCCGCCAGCCCTGCTCTTTCCTCCCAAGCCCAAGCGTCTCTTACTTGTGTATGTGACCTGCTTCCACACTGAGGCACTATACCAGTGAATAGGCAGCTTGCTGCTCCTAGATTTAGGCAATTCTATTCCCATTTCTTTCACACACCCATAGGTGACCGAAGCTTCCTGCAGGGAAGAATTCCTGCGTTACCTTGGAGTTCATTTCCTGCTCTTTCAAACTTCCAGCATCAGACTCAACAGATTCCCTATGTTTAAAACAAATTGTTTTTCTCACTGCAGTGGGTGAAACAAATTCCAACATGAGGATCTTAGCACATGTTTATTCTTTAATTTTATGAAATTATTTTTCCATGTGATCAAGAGAATACAATACCAGCAGGGGGTAGGTAGCACATACGATGAACCCTGAACCAAGAAATTTTCTGCAAACTTTTAAGTGCAGGAAAGACACAAGAGTGGGTTTATGCCAGTAAGAAACTCTGGAATTCTTGCCTGCCTCAGGAAACTGCATACCAAAGGAAACACTTTCTTCTGGGATCACAGCAATAGAAGTAATAGGGATCAATAATCAGTGGCTGGTGGGAGAAATCAGTTGTTGTGTAGCTTTGTAAAGTTTATGATCATAGTCCGACGTTCGTTTCTCTATGCCTATAGCTACTTTTATATGATAGAGAGGGAGTAACTGTGACAGAAATTATGTGGCATTAATAGCCTGAAACTTTGGCTATCTGAGACTTTAATAAAAAGTCTACAAAAATGGTAGACAGTTGGATTGAAGCCCAAATATGAGGCCATCTGAATTGAACAAAGTTTAACCCCAGTATTAATTCCAAATGG
>NW_006159809.1:1005021-1028897 GCF_000334495.1 Tupaia belangeri chinensis | reverse complement strand
CAGGTGCAAGACCTCACAGCGATAAAACACTGCATCATGTCACTCACTCCAGGTTTCATCTGGGGCTGGAAACCACCAACTGGTTATCAGAAGTAGAGGCCATTGCCATAAGAAGCTGCTAACAATGGAGGTCATGACATTTGGAGAAGACAAATACCATTAAAAATAAAAACCCAGCAACTACAGAAAATAAAGGAAACATTTTGGCCTCCAGAGATACAACAAGTACGAGAGAGACTGCACAGGCAATTGAAGATTTAAATTGGCAAAGTGATTCTAAACTTTTTGCTTCTCTCTTGCCATGAAAGATTTAAACAACCCAACACAATCTCCAAGAGAATTCCCCATAGTGCAAAAAAATACAGCCATTCATCTGTAAGAATAAGAAAATATTTGTTCACTGGGCATGTGAATAGATTTAGCAGTTGAAAACAGAGGACCGATCTTTGAACTCTGTACCAATATCTTCTTAGAAATATATTTATAAAGTAAAAGAATAAAATTTTATCATAGTCTTAGTGAGGACTTTCAGTGCAATTTAAAGGAGTGTTTTATATGTATTAAAATATGTAATACATAAAATAACTATTACATTGCTATATAAGATAACAGTGTACAAGGTGTGAAAAAAAAAATAAAACCAATACTCTAAGATGGGGAAAATTGAGTCAAAGGCAAAGTTTGCCTTACTTAAAAATATAGTGGCGGCAGTAAGTGTCCTAAATAAAATTATATAGAGTTTAAAATAAAAGAATGCTCAAAGATATATGCACCAAAGGTCAACAAAAAGAAAGATAAAATGATAATAGTTGGAAAAGGGAATGTAAAGTCATGGCAAAATGTTATATCAAAGAAAAATAATTTTATATAAACTAAAAGCAACCTGCAAAGATGATATGTGATGAATTCTAATGTACGAAATTGTTTAGCAGCCAAACTAAGAAAAATACCAAGAGGGGACCAGCAATTAGCTTAATGGCTATGTTGCTGGACTCCCACGTAGTTGACCGCGGTTCGCGTCCCAGACCTGGTGACTTAAAATTCACGCCGGGCATGTGTGCATACGTGTCCAAGATCCCGAAGGAGAAAGAAGGGATTGCTTCTTGGCCATCCCCTCTGGGGGGTGATTTCTCCCTTTCTGTCTCTCTGTCTCTCTCTGTCTGTCTGGCGAGCACACACGCCCTATAGTGAAAACCTCTCCAAAAAAAAAAAAAAAAAAGAATTAAAAAGAAAAATACCAAGGGAAACACATAATAACTTTAAAAAAGAACCTGCCTTTAATGACTCTTCAAATATAGCATATATACATAATTTTTTCCAACTGGGTAATAATAAAACCTCAAAATGTTCCAAAATCTAGAAGAGCAATAGTCCATACTCTTTGACTCTACTGTACATTAATAGATATAGACTGACAAGTAACTAAGTATTTAGAGCTATTCTAAATACCTTTTTTGTTCAAAAGGGAAAAGAACCAGTAATTAGAAATTGTTAGGAAATAGCAGGGTAAAACTCTACACTAAATGGTAGCTATAAGGACATTTTTCTTCCAAAAAATATTCATGGCTGTGGAAATATTTACATATCAAAATTAACAAAAGAAATTGAAATTTATTTATTGAACTCAGTGAAGAAACAACCAGTAAGGACACCCAGAGAAATTTGGTGAATGGAAGAATTAGAAATAAGTATTGAATCAGGGAAAAGGAACAAAACCAGGAATGACAAAGTTGAAGAGATTTAATTGCAAAGATGTATAAAATACACCATCCATGGCAGTCTAAGGATGCAAAAAATTATGTACATGCGTCCAGTATTAGTAAAATAGAAAATGAAACTGAAGGTGAAATATGAAAATGTGAAGAAGAGAAAGAAGAGAATGAACAAAACGAGGTATGGAAAGGATAATGAGAAGTTGCATTTTCATTCTTATGAAGAAGACATCAGAGTTGGCTTCATGGCACAGCAATGAAACACTGTAGGGAGGAAGCCAGAGCCCACGTAACCAAACAGGGTTAAAGTCTTGGCTCCAGTGATTGAAGAAAAAAAATATATATATATATAGGAAAGAAAAGAAGAAGAAATTCATGCTGGGCACATGTGTGCATATTTAAGATTTTGACAGGAAGGAGAATGGGAAGAGGGGGATTTCAGGATGACCAGGCTCTAACAAGCAGGGCTTTCTCTCTCTCTTTTTCTTATGCATATACCTCATGGCATAAAATAATCTAGTATTTTATAAGAAATGTTCCTACAACAGGTTCATAAAATATTACTGTCAAAGATAGTGTTTTATAAAGATTTAAATATTCACAATTATGAATAAACTACAGGAGCCAGCAAGTGGCATGGTGGTTCAGGTGCTAGAGTTCCACATGATCAACCATGATTTGAGGTCTGGACCTGGCAGCTTTCTCTCTGTCTCTCTTTCTCTGGTAAGCATGAGGGCTCTATAGAAAATTTAAAAATCATAATAAATAAAAAAATGAAATAGTTCATTAAAAATGTAAAAACTATAATACCTACAAAAGATACAGATTTAGTTTATCAAAGAACTATAAAGGCTCATAGTTATGGACTGTTTTAGAAAATAATTTTTTAAGTTGTAAAAGAACATGAACTGTTTTTTAAGAGAGATTTTTGATATAGGGCATGTGTGCTTGCTAGAAAGACAGAGAGAAAGACAGACAGAGAGCAATAAATCATCCCCCAGGGAAGATGGCCACAATATAATTCCTTCTCTTCCATTCTCCTCTCAGGATTTTGGGCACACACACGCACACAGGCTCAGATGTGTTTTAAGTTGCTAGGTCTGGGACTTGAACCATGGTCAACTACATGGGAGTCCAGTGATATAACCATTACATCATCTGCTGACTCCAAAAACATGAGCATTCTACTTAAATGTAAAACATAGATCATTGAAAACTTCACTAATTTTATAATCCTAGAAAAGAGATAAAATAATTTAAAATGTTAATTTCTGCTAATGTGGCAAACTAGAAAATGTAAAAAAAAATTCTACAAAATATATGTTAAAAAATATTTCTTTAAATGCAATACTAATGTATTAAGGAAAGCAATTCCTCAAAGCAATAGAAACCAAAATCATACTTCAAATATACACTGACATCTTATGGGCTATGTTTTTTTGTTCATTTGTTTACTTTGGCATTTTTTTACCATCATGATAGCCAAATGATTTAAATATTGTTTGAATTTTAATAACGATGAGAGTCAGTGATATGACCTTGGGCTGCATGAAATAGAGTATTAAAAAACTAATAAAAGGTTAGGACATAGATAAGCTTGCTTTTAAATACAAGTTTGAATTGGAAACAAAAAATTATAAGGCAAAAAATAAAATTCAAAAGGAAAAAGTTTGCTTTTTTCTAGATTCTGAGTGGAAATAAAAAGTTTCTCATGTGATATTAGAGCCTTAGTCTTGTTTACATGTTGATTTGGACACTGACTTTATGTAATCTATATGGTTCTGGAAATTCCAAATTAACAAAACAGTTCCAAAATTGATAGCATCCTAGAACTCACAAGAACAAAAGAAAATATTATTTCAAAAGACACATTGTGGGAACCAGCAGTTAGCGTAATGGCTATGTTGCTGGACTCCCACGTAGTCGACCGCGGTTCGCGTCCAGGACCCGGTGGCTTAAAAATCACGCTGGGCATGTGTACGTGCATGCCCAAGATCCCGAGAGGAGAATGGAGGAGAAGGGATTGCGGTGTGACCATCCCCCCTGGGGGGTGATTTCTCCCTTTCTGTCTCTATGTCTCTCTCTGTCTGTCTGGCGAGCGCATGCGCCCTATAGTGAAAAAATCTCTCCAAAAAAAGAAAAGAAAAAAAAAGACACATTGTAACAGTTAATATCAGGCTAAGTGTCAATTTACAATAAAAATATCAAATCACGTAAGGAAAGCAACCATTTTGAATACAAGGCAGAAGGGTCAGGAAATACAGCACTGAATTTAAATAAGATAAACGTCAAGATATTCAGATTATCAGGTAAAGAATATACACTAAACACGTATAACATTTTTAAGACAGGAAAGATTCAACACCTGAAAGTAACAGAAAAGACAAAAATTTCAAACTAAAATATAACTCTGGGAAATGAAAAATACAGCAGCTAAAATTAAACACAAATCCTTAAAGAACTGAAGACAGGCTAAGTGAACTGAAAAATAGCCATTAAGAAATTACTCACAGCACAGCAGAAAGAGCAAAAAAGAAAAAAGGAAAGAAAAAAGGAAAGTAAATTCATATCTAATTTCAATTCAAGAAAAGAAAGAGTGCATAGAGAACATGAGAGAATACAATGCAGAGATATGGCTTCATGTTTTTCATAATTGATGAAAGGCATGAATCCTTAAATACAGACATCACAGGAAGACCTAAACAGGATAAAGAAAATGAACTCCATACCTAATTGCATTGGCACGAACTCACAGAATATAAAAATAAGGAATAATTTTGATCAGTAGTAAACAATCGGACATTTACCAAGATAAAGGACAACTGAGACAACTGGCCTCTTCAAAATACTTGAAGAAAACAGCTGGCAGCCTAAAATTTATACCTAGTTAAACTGTTGTGTGCAAAACAATGAAGTAATTAAAATAAACTTTTTCAGATGGATAGAAATACAAATCTACTAGCCGAATCTTGCTGAAGTATCTTATATATTACTGAGAAAGAATAAAGCTGAATCCATTAGTAAGCATCGTTAATGAAAGTTTAATATGAATGTAAATTGACTATCATACATTAAAAATTTAAAAATGTTTATGTCCTTTGGGCCAGGAATCCCTTATCTATAAATTTTATTTAATAATTTTGTTATTCTACGTGCAAGTATTATCCCACAAGAATATTTTTATAGTATTAAGATTAGACAGTAATATTTTTGAACTACAATAAGAAAGGACTTGTAAAACATGCCATAAAATATTATGCCATCATTAATAATCTTATTACATAAGGGCTTCTGTCTAAAAGCATGGAAAGTTATCTAAGGTATATTATTTTTAAGAGTAGTCCAAACAGTAATATGTAACTTAAATACAATTTTGTTAAAATATTATTGGAGATAACTCTGGCAGTGATACTGCAAATATTTTTAAATATCCTTTGGTACTTGACTATATTTTTGTTATTGCTATACTAAGCTTTTGGTTTTGTACTCAGAAAACAAATATCGAGGGAACCAGCAGTTAGCGTAATGGCTATGTCGCTGGACTCCCACGTAGTCGACCACGGTTCGTGTCCCGGACCCGGTGGCTTAAAACTCACGCCGGGCGCGTGTGCGTGCGTGCCCAAGATCCTGAGAGGAGAATGGAGGAGAAGGGATTGCGGCGTGACCATCCCCCCTGGGGGGTGATTTCTCACTTTCTGTCTCTATGTCTCTCTCTGTCTGGTGAGCGCACGCGCCCTACAGTGAAAATCTCTCCAAAAAAAAAAAAAAAAAAGAAAACAAATATCGATAAAAGTTAATGCTAATATTGGCTATAAATATGGCCTCAGTTTTTAAAAATTTGAATATACAGAATTCAATCAAAGAATGTAGAAGATTGAAATAGGTGTTCTGAACACCAAATTTATCCTTCAGTGTCTTTAAAACCAGAAATAGAAACATCAACACCAATTAGCACTACAACATTCCATGTAGAGAACCATAAAAAAAGAACTTAAAATAAATGTATAATTATTGTATATATATTTAATCAGTGCAGTTCAGGGAGGGCTATTCATAAAATCTTGAAGGAAAACTAATGTTTGAATTTAGTAGTATTATTTACTCATGTTCTCATGAGAAAAATAGTGAACTGCACTTCATTTCCGTTTACCTATACATAGCATAGCATAAGAAGCTAGATTTTGTTGACTACTGGGAGAATTTAAGTGGCTGAAACATCATCCCACAAAGCCTGACAAGATTCAGTATTCTTTATTTTTGATATTGTGAACACCTTTTCTTTTCTTTTTCCTTCACTACCAGAGGACACGTGTGCTGGCTAGAGATGGAGGTGGGAGGATGCTAGAAGCACCTCCTAATGGGGTGTGGTCATGCCACCATGCTGTCTCCTCTATTTCTCCATCTTTGGGGGAATTTAGGCATGGGCACTCATGCCTGGCATGATATTCAGTCCTTCAGGGGCAGGATTCGAACCAGTTTTCTTAACCCGTGGGATACTGAGCCAGTTCTTTTTGTTTTTATAGTTTATCCAAAGTATGAAGAATTTCTTTCTGCCCCTCTATAGCCTCAAAACTCACTTTTTCTTTTCAAAAGCAATTTTCTTTACTATCCTGTGATTTTTATATTTCAACTAAAAAGTATACAAAAGTAGATATTTTAGTAAGTTTACTGAATGTGCAACTATCACTATAAACTATTTTTACCCCATTTTCCTAATCCCAGTAAGATCCCTTCTGCACGTAAACTGTTAATGTGCATGTGCACACTCCCCCACACACAGTTCTACCAGAGTCAACTTTTTTGGTCTCCGTAGATTTGCCTTTCCTGGACATGTCATAGAAATGGGAGTCTATAAAAATAAGAAGCATCATCCATGGAAAACGGTCACTCCACAATCCCTTCTCAATTTCTCCTTTTGGAATTTTGGGCATGCATGCTCACTTGGTGTGTTTTTTCAAGTCACCAAGTCCAGGACTCAGACTCTGCAGTTGGTCCTACGGGATTCAGCTGCCTTTATCATTACACCATTGGCTGGCCACATGTGTCTTTTAAATTCATTCATAACACAAGATGAATCCAGATCTTTTTCTATTTAGTTGCTGAATAGCGTTTCACTGTATGGTTTACCTATCATTTAACAGTTGATGGACATTGAGTTGTTTTTTATTTTATACTTTTGAATATCTGAATAATTTTTAATAGCCAATAGGTATATGCACTCCCTGGAGAGACAGAAAAAGAGAAGGAGAAGCAGCCCCCACTAGGCTGTGGTCATGTCACAATCCCTTCTCCTCCATCTTTTTATCCTGTTGGGATTTGGGGGCATGCATGCACACATGCCTAACCCTAAATATATGAATACTTTTTATTAATAAAAAAGCTAAGAGAGGGTCACCCTGACAGACTAGGGGACAAAGGAACTGGATTCCATGTGGCTGACAGTGAATCCTGGACCCTGCAGCTTAAAATACATGCCACGCACGCATGTGTGCATCCTCCAAAATCCATACAGGAGGGAGAAATAGAGGATACTGGATTGCAGAGTGACCACACCACAATGGGGAGTGAGTTCTCCATCTTTGTCTCTCTCTGGCAAGGGCAGGCACCCTGCGACAACTCGCTCAAAAAGTAAAAACTCAGAAATGTAAAATTTTAAAATGAATCAATATTTAGGGCCGAAAGTGCTACCTGCTTTTCATTGTATAAGACATTTATCATCTTTTACAAATTTAAAAATCTATGCTATAAGCATCCATTGCTCTTCATGAGAATTAAAGAAATACATCATATAATATGTATAATAGTCAATTATGATTATCCATGTCAGTTGTTTATGAGGTGACATTCTTTTTTTTAATCATAAATGACCTTCTCCATATAGGTATGGTGAATATATGAAAAATCACTTGATTCTATATCAACTATGACCAAATAATTATAATTTATTTATGCAACTGGTGCACAAATAAACATGGCCAATTCAATTTTTTAAAATTTTCTATAGAATGTGTGTGCTCCCCAGAAAGCAGAGAGAGAAAACACCCCAAGTGGGGATGGCTACATGACAGCCCCTCCTCCTCCATTCTCCTCTCAGGTACACACAGGCACATACATACACACACACACACATACATACACACACACACACACACACACACACACACACACCAGGCATGCCTTTCAAGCTGTCAGGTTATAGATCTGAGTCATACAGCCAGCCTTGTGGGGGATCCAGCCATCCTAGCCACCATGCTGCCAGCTGGCCCTGATGCAACTTTTTTTTTGTTTAAGTTTTAATTGTATGGGAAATTCATAAATGGTATACAAACACACACAAATACACACACATCTTATATTTTTTGATTTCTTAAGCGGCTTAATTTATTCAAACATTCTAAAAACAGTAATGGAGTCTATAATGCTCTAAGTGCTGAGGCTTATTTTTGCTATAAGATTTCAAGAGTTAATTGGCTTTATTTATCCATGTGCTGTTTGAGGGGATGCAATTCCAGCACTATAGAAGAACTTGGCCTCCATCTGCAAAATTCGAGCATCACAGAGGATGTGCACAGCAAATTGCTGACAGCCAAAATCTATAGCTCATTCCACAAGTAAATCACTGTTTTTCATGTTGATTCCATTTAAACATTCACGCTATAAACAAGAAGCAAATTTGTTGTCTTCAGGAAATCTCCCTCCACATCACTGTGACCTCATTTTGTTATTTAAGGGCAGAAACTGCAGGGACATTGTACTGATAGGCCTGTATTATGTACCTTGGTTGGGAAAAAATGGATAAAAGGTCCTTAAAAAAATAGCTTTATTTCCAGTTCTGGCTTAGGAAAACTGAATGCTAATATTGATAACAGATATAGGAAAAATATTACAAACCCAAAACTGAGGACTCCCTACTTTCTTCAAGGAAGAAAATGATCTAATCTTTAATAACATCGCTGTCGTTAAGTCACTGAATCCTTTTTCAGTAATTGCTGTGGGTTAGAGGCTGACGTGGAAAGCAGTTTCTTTCAGTTATTCTTGCTCATTATCAATGTTAAAGACCTGCTAACGATCGCGACAACATGCAGCATTGCTGAGGTATTACTGCACAGAGTTATTTCTTAGACTTTTCAGCTTCCAATAAAATATAATTTTGGACTCTAGTAAAACTGAATCATTCAAGGTGAAAAGAATGCTCATCTCCAAATACAATAGACATGTTTTTGAAAAGAGGAAAGCAGGAAAGCTTAGTATTTAAGAACAGGCATTATGGAGCCACTTTACCTGATTCGTTATTTATTAATAATTTCAGATCTAGGGACAAATTCATTTTTTAGGCCTAATTTTTCACCTTTTAAAAAATAATAATGTGGGATACAGAGGGACTGCATACATGTGCGCCAATTAGGAGACTCTGAAAAAGGAACATGTTAATGATTATGCTGGGACCTGGCTTCACAGTGCAGTGTTTAGGTACTACCTGGAATCCACATGGCTGACTGGCACTGGCGTCCAAGCGACATGGGCTCCACCATATACCTGTGTGCTGCCGAAGATTCCAACTGCATGGGGAACTGGAGGAAAAAGGACTGCCCCACCTTCTCCCTTGGAGGACTCTCTCTCTCTTTAATATGTGGTGTGTATGTTTGTGGCCTCTAGCATTAAAAAAAGTTTTTTTTTTGCCAGGAAGACAGAGAGAGACAGAGACAGAAAGCGATAAATCACCCCCCAGGAGGGATGGCCATGCCACAATCCCTTCTCCTCTTGGGATCTTCTCAGGATGTTGTACACACACACACACACACACACACACACACACACACACGTGCCTGGCATGAGTTTAAGTCACCGAGTGTGGGACTTGAACTGTGGTCAACTACATGGGAGTACAACGACATAGCCATTACGCTAACTGCTGGTCCCAAGAATAAATTCCTTTTTAAAGTATTATAAACTCACTAGTTCAATGAATCCAACTGATCCAGTTATCTATGTAATGTGGACTTACCACCCCCTTCTCCACTGTACCTCCTACTCCCTCTTTTTCAGCACAATCTTTTCCCTTCCTGTCCGTGGCTTCCATCTTTGTCATTGATAGACACTGCTTAATTGAGTTAGGAGTTTGTGGAACTGAAAAGTGTGTCCATCTTTTGCCCACAAATTGTTATGGGATGGTTTTCGTTCCAGTTAAGTTTCTCCACATTCTAGTTTGGGAGCAGAAATCTCTTCTTCAGAAATGGAGGATTTGGGGTGAGTACAGGTATTCAAGGGTAACTGAGATCAATATTCAATCTGATCCTTATTCCAGGGACTTTGCTCATAGGCACAGATTTCAAAAGTCTGTACCTACTCTCTTCCAAGCACTGAGGCTGAAACTGTACATAGAATGAGATGAGAGTCCTCACTACGTCAAGTTTACTTTCTAAAAATGGATGGGGGGGGACAAGAAAATTGTTTGGAGAGTCTTAAAAAAGGAAGTAGCCCATCATAAAAGTCTTCCACCATTACAGAATTTCCAAGTGAAGCTTGGTTTAGGTATATAAAATCTTAAATATCAATGGATAGAGTCATTTAATTCCCTTCCATACTTCACTCTTACTTTTTGTATGAATGGAATTAGAATGTGAAGATATTCTAGATTAGTTGATCTTGAACCTTGTATATCTAATGAAGTAGGAAGGTAGGACTGACTTATATTAGTAAGGACAACTTACATGTACACTGAGGTAACACATAACTCCAAACCCTAAATCTCAAAGCTTAACATAGAAATGCCTATTTTTTTTTTGAGATATTTTTGCAATAGGGCATGTGTGCATGCCAGAGAAACAGGAAGAGACAGAAAGTGAGAAATCAACCCCTTGGAGAATGGCCATGTTGCAAATCCTTCTCCATTCTCCTCTTGGAACTTTGGACACGCACGCACATGCACCCTGTGTGAGTTTTAAGCTGCCGGGTCCAGAACTTGTACTGATATTGACTACATAATAATCCAGTGATGCAACCATTACGCTGTTTGCTGATCCCAGAAATGCCTACATTCTGTTCAAGGACATTATGCTACTGCTTTGGCAGATCTCTGTCATCACTTCCATATGGAGACTCAGTGATCCAGGATATTTCTATCTTGTGAACTTACCGTGACTACACTAGTCTACAAAATCATCACCAAAAAGAAAAAGAAGTGCTAGAAGTTTGCAAAATGACTTTGGAATTTTTGAGTCCAGACTTGATTGATATCTCTTTTGCTTGTCGCCCATTGGCTCTACACAACTGTAAGAAGGATGGACTACATGGAGGACCACATGGCTAGAAATACAAACAGCAGAAATGATATCACCCCATGACTCTGCCTCTTGTTCAAAAAACTTTGAAAGATATTTAGGGAATTTTTACATGAGTTATTGTCTAATAGGTGACCTACTATACTTAAATTCAGTCTAAGACTGAGCAGAAGTTAATGCATAGGGTGATGGTGAGAATCTGAAACCATGTGCTTTATTAAAGAATGAAAAATTAAGTTTCAGAAAGAGGTATTAAAATTATTTAGGGCACAGGTCTTCCCCAATAGTAGCTCAAGAATATAAAGGGGGCTATTAAAATGAATCATTTTAAAGGATTTAGAAATGAGGAGCACAAAGTTTTCAAATACTTTGCTAATTTTCTAGGTCAATAAAGTCATTTCATGCCTCTGATGATTCTTCTTCAAAACTAGATTGAAGCATTTTTCTTTTATAAGCTCACTGTCTTAGACTCAAGTCCACTGAGAATGCCTTGACAGTGCAGAAAACACATATATTTTTGTATGAAGAACAATATTTATCTTGGTGGGAAAACAAAATCTGCAAATTCAAAGAATATCCTTGGCATCTCCGATAGAGCCAAATATTGCATTCACTTCAGTGATGCCTGGTATTTGTGTCAGTGGAGGAAAACTTTTTTCTATCAACATTTCTTGTTCTCTGACAATTTGAGAACATATAATTTAATTTGGCTTTCTAACAGCAATCTACAGTTCTTCAGTGCAAAGCCTCAAGTGCTCAGAATGATTTTTAAGCAAATCTTGAAAAAAGAAACACAGGAGATGTATTTGTCTATGTGTGGGTTGTGAGTGTGTTCAGGTGAACTCTTTGAAAGAAAGTGACGAGAGAGATAAGAAAAGAGTTTCAAACTCTCAGGTCTGCAATTAAAAATTCTTCTTTGGAAATTGGAGGAAAATGTAGAAGGCAAATTAGGAACTCACCATTTCATTTAATATTTCCAACAGGCGTATCACTCTAAATTTTATTTTAAAAGGAGAGTAAATATCGAATTCTAAAGACTAAACTATATCCAATGATTTTATTATCAGCTCCTCATCTTTGCAAGTAGTACAGCAGTCTGAATATCTTTTAAAATAAAACCAAACTGCACTTGGACTAGAAAATAGCACAATCAATTACATGTTCTCAGATGTTCAATGGTGTGATTCCTCAATTTAAGACAAACATCATCTAAAAAGACTTTTTTTTTGCTTCGCATTTTAAAAAAAAATTAAAATTTTAAATCTAAGTGGGTTCCTTGGAAAAATTGAGTTTACAAGTGGATAGTAATTACTTACAAATATAGATATTTATAGCATGAAATAAATAAAATTAAATAGTTCAGAAAATAAAGGGAGGTCCAATAAAATAAAATTCAAAAACTTTAAAAAGCAGAAGTTATTATACAGTCAGGAATTTGGTATGCCTATCTGAACTTTTGCATCATGAGGGTTGATTTGAGTCTAATCTCCCTGCATAAATGGCATTAGCAAACCACTTTTCCTGTCATCTGCTCTATTAAAACTAAGTGAGATGAGGGTCTTCTGGTAGAAGGTGAGGTGCTAGCAATGATCGAGACCACTACTTGGTAAGCTCCACTATGAAATGTGGAATGTGAATTATTGGATTTCAGAGGTTATTATATATTTGATTTAAAATTACATAATTTCATCAAAATTGAAATATCAATCATCACGTAATATGTTGGCATGGCTACTGTTGTAGGATATATAGATCCATGCAATGCTTACATATTTATGCATGTGAAGGTATCCTAGACAGACATAGATTGCTTTATACACAATTTGCTTCATCAAGGTACATAATAACTACTAGAAGTATTAACGAATCAAGTTTCATAAAAGGAAACTATACATTTACTGAGTAAAATTATTAAATTGAGTTAATTAAATTCAATACTGTATATGATTCGGATATCAACCTTGATGAAATGTCAAGTAAATTCAAAATAAATTTGTACTATGAATATAAACATAATGACTTTTAACAATACATTTTGCTTTTTGTTTCTTTTTAGGAAAGGTATATTACTTTAAGAAAAAACTATTAGGATTAGATTTTAACATGTCTCTCTCTCTCTCTATATATATATATATATATGTATAATTTGAAATGAGTTAATTTGAACAGGCATGT
Source organism: Tupaia belangeri chinensis (assembly GCF_000334495.1). Taxonomy (NCBI): domain Eukaryota; kingdom Metazoa; phylum Chordata; class Mammalia; order Scandentia; family Tupaiidae; genus Tupaia; species Tupaia belangeri. Next base: position 1,015,729 of record NW_006159809.1, on the reverse strand, counting down.
CTCATTCTTGCAATCTGCACATGTGTGGCTCAGAAAGTCTGATAGCAGATATTGGATATAACTATCGTGAAAGTTCTAGCATCCTCCATAAATGTACTTTTCCCCATGGGAGTTCCTGCCTGCTCACTGAATTAAAAAAGAATAATGATATAATATCACCCAAAAGTTTATTTAAAAAAAAATAAAGAATAAGCTTGAGTTAAGACAAAATTCAGAGAACCCAGCAATCTGTAATAAATAATTAATTAATTTTGAAAATTTCATTTGTTATTTTATTACTCCAAATCATTCAGCCATCCTTCAGATTTCTTCAAGACTTTTATTTCTTTAAGATATGTCAATTTATATAAATATCCACTCCAAGAGTCAGCAAATTATAAGGCACTATAATAAAAATTACTAATATAGCTTCATGCGTTAAGAATGAAGATGAATTTGGGGCTCTCTGGTGGTCTGGTGATTAAGGCGCTAGACTCCCAAATGGTTGACCATGGATCAAGTCCCTGACCTTGTGGCATGCTTTCTCACATTCTTTCTCTCTGGTCAAATTTTTAAAAAATATATAAATATAATAAAATATAAAAATAAAAATATAATTCTTTTATTTTTTCTTTTTTGGAGAGGTTTTTGCTATAGGGCGTGTGCGCTCACCAGACAGACAGAGAGAGGCAGAAAGACAGAAAGCAAGAAATCACCTCCCAGGGGGGATGGCCACGCCGCAATCCCTTCTCCTCCGTTCTCCTCTCGGGATCCTGGGCACGCACACACAAGCGCCCAGCATGAGTTTTAAGTCACTGGGTCCGGGACTTGAACCGCAGTCGACTACGTGGGAGCCCAGCGACATAGCCATTACGCTAACTGCTGGTCCCAATATAATTCTTTTTAAAAAGAACAAAGATAAATAGGTTAAAATCAACATGACTTTTTTTCTAACAATGAATAGCAGAATTCATTTGCAAAGTGGGAACAAATCATGAAAGCATATGCATGAATTGAGAAGAGAAAAATAAGCAAAATAAAACAAATAAATTTCATGTTCACAGCCTGAGTCTCACAAAGAAGAGAGAGAAAGAGAGGAGGAGGAGAAATGTAATTCATAACTCAGTCTTTTAACTTGCTGTTTGGGCACACTTTTTATATTCTCACGCTAGAGGAAATTAACTTTTCTGTTGAATTCCACTTAATTTTTTCTTCTGTTTTCTTGCTTACAGTCTTGAATAAATAAAAAGAGAAGAAATCCCAACTAAACTATATAGAAACCCAAACTAAAACTAAACCTGAATGTTGCATTTTCCTGTTGTTCAATTTTTCTGTATCCTTTGTGGAACTTTGCAAGTAACCCGTGTGGGCAGAAAATACCCATAAGAGCAGAGGTTCATGAACCCAGCATGTAATCCTTTACCTCAAATATCATGTTTAATACAGAGATAAAAGGGAAAAATGTACAGAGTAACTTTTGAATGAGAAGAGTATATATATACACACACACACACACACACACACACACACACACACACTTAGGCAAGCCTCCCTTATATACTGGGGGAAGTCTTGGGACTTGAACCCAAAACCTTCCCATGTGGGTCAGCCTGATGGAGTACTGTATTTTATTACTGTTTCAATCATTTTTAAGTGTATAATTCAGTGGCATTAATTTCACCAACCATTCTCCAACTTTTTCATCACTGCAGATGGCAACTCCATAGCCATTAAGCAATAACTCCAGTTTTTCTTTCCCCACATCCTCTGGTAACCTCTAATCTACTTTCTGTTTTATGAATTTGACTATTCTAGATATTTTGTATTAAGTGGAATGATTCCATATTTGTCTTTCTGGGTCTAGTTCCTTTCACTCGGCATGATGTTTTCAAAGGTCATCTTTGTTGTACTGCATTTAGGAACTTCATTATTTTAATTAACATTTTTATTTATTTATTTTTTTTATTGTCGAGAGTATATGCTAGAGAAAGAGGAAGCACTCCGCAATGTGGTGTAGTCATGCCAAAATCCTTTTCCTCCCATTTCTTTATCCCAGCAGGATTCTGAGCAAGCACACACTCTGGATGGGTTCTTCAAGCCATTGTTGCTGAGAGTCGAACCACAGTCAGCCATGTGGGATCCAGTGCTCTTAATCACTGTACCACAGAGCTCTTTTATTTTACAGGCTGAATAATATTCCCTTGCATGGATGTACCATATTCTGTTTATCCATGCATCCCCTTAATGGCGTTTGAGTTGCTTCCATGTTTCAGCTCTTGTGAACAATGCTGTTACAAGCATGGCCTTACAAGCATCTGTTAGAGTTCTATTTTCAATTCTTTGACTTCTATTTTGGAGTAGAATTGCTAGGTCATATGATAACTTTATGTTTGCCTTTTTGAGGAATGGCCAGAACAATTCCAAAAGCGAGGTAAAGAAGGAGACAAAAGAAAAAGAAACCACACCTGAAGCTCCCTCCCCCAGCTCAGGATCTATATATACACTGATTATGTTTTCCCATTTCCTATCAAGCATTCCATCTGTAATTCTGCTAGTTAATATTCAGAAAGAAAGACTTGAGAAAATACAGTTTAGGGGTTTCTTTTAAGGCAAATCTTCTCTTCAGAAGTCCTGGTAAAATAATTTTTTAAAATTTATTTTAGAGCATTCTAATCTCATTCTATTTCTTTGTGTCTTGAAGAAATGATGATGGAAATTTTTTTGTCTAACAGAAAATACAATTTTGTGCTTTGTTATTACATTCAGGATTTAATGTTTGTTATACTAATGCATTCAATTGACATTAAAATTATTTCCATGGCACACATACAGTATTTCAATTAAATTGAAAACGCATATCCACACTAACATGAGATTCCACTCATTACCCTCTCCACCTTGGCAGTATGTAATTAGATATCTACCTTCATTTTTCTTTGGCACTAGGGAGGAAATAAAAAATCACCCTTTATGTGTCATTGCAAGCAGTAAGACAGTAGAAATAAGGGAAAAGTTGGTGAGATGAAGAAATGTTTCTACCATGGGCTAATGAGGAGCATGTTAGAGGCTGATAACTGGGAATGCAAGTTGGAGAGTAAAGTGAAGATTTACTCATTAATCAGCCAGAATTTCAAGGATGACTGACATTGTTTAGCGCCCTGGGGCAGTGCTTTAATCATAGGGAGAATGATCAAGTTCAAACTCAAGTATTAGGTGTGGGGCAACTGGGGAATAGAGAAGGAGAACTAAAATATCAGTGCAAAAATACAGAAAGAGCAAAGAGGGCCAGCAGATGACCTAGCAGTTATGTCGTTGGACTCCCACATGTCCTACCGTGGTTCAAGTCTTGGATCCAGTGGCTTGAAAATCACATTGATGTGTGCCCCCAAGATCCTGGGAGAAGAGATGAGAAGGATCATGGCATGGCCATTCTCCCAGGGAGTGATTTCTCACTTTCTCTCTCTCTCTCAGTCTATTCCTGACAAGCGTATGTGCCCTAAGGCAAAAATCTCTTAAAGAAAAGAAAAGCAAGCAAGCAAGCAAGCAAGCAAACACATTTAGGACAATGTTAAAAGAAAAAAGAACAAATGACAAGTCTTTCTCTAGGCCATGACACTGAAGACCCACAAAGAGTAAAGTTTGAAATCCCCCTACCTCAAGACAAAATTGGTTATAAATTTTGGCACAAAGCATTTGTGCAGAAAATTAAAAAAAAATAGTGTCAACAAACTAATTTTCATGGTAAATGAAGGTGTTCAATAAGATAGAGTGGCTATCTCTTTCCTAACTATGTCACAAAACCTCACCAGTTGATACAAGGTACCTCAGTAACTCCATGTCAGCCTATGATTAAATTGGCAATATTAGAGTCATTCTGCATGTTTCCAGTTCCTTAAAGGGAATGCTGGCATTTGTGATGCAGTTGAACTCCAGTGCCATCACCAAGGATTCATGTAGCATGTTTGCAGACAACAGACTATGGCAACAAGATATTCTGCTGATGATAGCATTTGGGACTGTGATGCTATTCGTGACATCCATCTTCTTCAGATCAATTCAAAACATTGTGCTGACTTAAAAACATGTGCGTTGTCTCATTTTCCTTGCAGATGTTTCTTTAGGGAACAGGAATTTGCAGAGAGGTGTAGCTTTTAGCAGCATTCTTGGCCTGGGTGAGCAGGACAAACTGAATAAGCAGCAACAGCATGGCCATTGCTTCTTTCTCTAGCTTCCTAGTCAGAATGCTGTAAAATTCATAAAAATAAATTCTATTGAAAAATATATGCAAAATGGAATGAAAAGTATCCAAAAGGATTTCCAATGCTATCATGAGTACACTCTAATTGATTTTTCTTCTAAAAACATTAATCACTTTACTGGATAAAAATGAAAGAAATGGGGACCAGCAGTTAACGTGATGACTATGTTGCTGGACTCCCATGGAGTCGACCGCAGTCCGAGTCCTGGATGCAGCAGCTTAAACTCACACTATGTGCATGCGTGCCCAAGGTCCCGAGAGGAAGATGGAGGAGAAAGGACTACGGCGTGGCCATCCCCCCTGGGGGGATGATTTCTCACTTTCTGTCTCTCTGTCTCTCTCTTTCTGGTGAGAACACATGCCCTATAGCAAAAACCTCTCCAAAAATTTTTTTTTAAATGAAAGAAATGAATTGTCTCCAATAAGTGACTAACATAATTAAGTTATTACTGCAAATAAAGGAACTTATGAAATTCTTAGTTGTTCACTTTTGCTCAATACTTTTCTTCAGATCACGCTCTGTCTTTATGCTGTAAGCTAACTTGCTCTGATTATTGTTCATTCAAAAATGTGTTTAAAAATCTAATAAAGGGATCTATTAATTAATTTATACTTTGAGATAACTAAAATTTTGAAACAGAGAAAAATATTATATTTAAGCACCACTATTGATAACAAATTAATGAGGAAATAAGTATAGGGATTTCATATTGGGACCAATATGAAATAAAGAATAAGGTTCTGAAGATGTTCTAGGTTCCTAGATCATTTATTGTATCTTTTCTTGGCCTCTGGTGTGGTATATGCCTTCCTCTGCAATAAAAGGAAAAAGGTCTGCTTCCAGTATCCCAAAGGTAGGTAAAATGGTGATTCCATTATAAAAGAGGCTATTTAAGTAAGAAAGATGGATTTCCTTCATAGAAAATCAATTCTCTAAACTCACTTTATATGGATTTCTCTCATCCTACAAGTGAAATGTGGGCTGTAGAAAGAAATGTGAAATGACATAGGGGTCTTGTCAGGTCATTCCTGGACAGGTTTGAAGCTATTAATGGGATCCTCAGGGGGCTGATTTAGTAACACCTAGAAATGGAAGAACAAAGGAGATGAAGTTTCCAGGTTGAAGAAAAGAAAATCAGACATTTAATCTCTGCAAGGTGTTAGCATCACTGGCTTTTTTTCTGGGAGAGAGTAGTATTCCTTTGGGTTTGAAGACATTTGCTCTTTTTTTTTTTTTCCTACTTTAGGAAGGGCAATTGAGAATTATATTATGCAAATTCAAGTGTATATTAAAGTCCAGAAATTTATTTTTGATTCTGGTGTGGGCTTTTAGAGTGTTTCTATACTTCCCATATCTCCAAATACATCTCCCCCCTTGCCATACTTAATCCTCTAAATATACAGAAAAACTTAGATGACATATCATGGTTCCTTGCTCTCACTCCTAAAAATTTATTTCATTTTCTCTTTCTGAGTTTAGATGTCCTCCCTGTCCATCTAGACTATACTACGCTCAGAAACCTGAGTCTGACTCACACACAGCTTTACCTTTTTTTTTTTTTTTTCTTCAAATTTTCAGAGGGCACATGCACTCTCTGGAGAGAGGAAGAGAAAGGGGAAGAGAGAGAGAAATAAAGGAAGTCAAAGACCTCTACAAGGAAAACTATGAAAACCTTCAAAAGGAAATTGAAAAGGACACTAAAAAGTGGAAGGACATCCCATGTTCCTGGATTGGCAGAATCAATATAATCAAAATGGCAATTCTACCCAAATTAATCTACATGTTCAATGCAATACTGATAAAATTGCAAGAGACATTCTTCACAGATTTAGAAAACACAATCATAGAATTTGTCTGGCAGCATAAAAGACCCTATTTTGCTAAAGCCATCCTGCACAAGAAGAATGGAGTAGGTGACATCTCACTCCCTCACCCCAAAATATATTACAAAGTTGTAATAATCAAAACAGTATAGTATTGGCACAAAAATAGACACGAGGACCAATGGAACAGAGTAGAGACTCCAGAAATAAACCCCGAATCATATAGCCAACTCATCTTTGACAAAGGGTACTAGTCAACCCACCAGGAAAAAGGAAACCTCTTTAGCAAATGGTGCTGGAAAAACTGGGAATCCACCTGCAGAAAGATGAATCTGAACCATTATCTGTCACCATTAACAAAAATCAACTCAAGGCAGATCAAAGATCTAAACCCAAGAATGCAAACTATAAAACTACTGGTGAAAAACACTGAGGAAACTCTGGGAGACATTGGGGTAGGCAACGACTCCTTAAGCAAGATCCCCAAAGCACAGGCAATAATCCCCCAAAGAGACAGGTGGTGTTACATCAAATTAAGGAGTTTCTGCACAGCAAAGGACACTATAATTAGTGTAAATCGACAACCCTTGAATGGGAGAGAATTTTTGTTAACTGTGCTTCAGATAAGGGACTGATAACCTGAATACACAGAGAACTCAAGCAGCTTACCCAGAAGAAAATGATTAATCCAATTAAAAGATGGAAAAATGAGCTGAATAAACAACTCTCTTAGGAAGACATAAGAACAGCCAAAAAGCATATGAAAAAATGCACGACATCCCTCATTGTAAGGGAGATGCAGATCAAAACCACAATGAGATACCACCTAACCCCAGTAAGAATGGCGAAGATTAAATAATAATAATAATAATGATAAGTGCTGGAGGGAATGTGGTGAAAGGGGAACAGAACACTCCTACACGGTTGGTGGGAATGTAAATTGGTCCAGCCACTGTGGAGAACGATACAGAGGTTCCTCAAAAACTTTCAAATAGAACTACTACATGATCCAGCAATTCCACTCCTGGGTATCTACCCAAAGGACAGGAGAGCACTCAGTCAGAAAAGTGCTTGCACATCTATTTTCACTGCAGCCTCATTCACAATTGCTAAGACATGGAACCAATTCAGATATCCACAAACAGATAAGTGGATTAAAAAATTGTGGCACATATACTCCATGGAATACTATTCAGCCATAAAAAACAACAAGGCCCTGGAATTTGATAGGAAATGGACAAATGTGGAAGATTTGTTGCTGGGCAAGTCAGGCTGTGAAAGAAAGATATTGTATATCTCCACTTAACATATATTGACTGTCTGCACTCTATGGTAGAGACTTAAAGACTGGAAAACATAAAAGTATTAGAAATTGTAATGGACACTAGAGACAAAGTGGAAAGAGAGTGTGAGGGGGAAGAGCATAGGAAATTTGGGGGTGGGGGGAAGCAGATAGGGTCTATTGTCTGTTGATTAACATGTGTATGGTGATCTCAGCTGGGCTGGACTGAGATGTGTGTCATGCTGGGTAAAGTCTCTTCACAGTCTAAATGATGTATAGCAATTTAATGTATGAATAATAATAATATATAAATTAAAAATAACAATAAATTTTAAAAAAGGAAGAAAGTTCCTCCCATGGGCAAAGTAATAGTACAATCTTTTCTCCTTCTCACCCTCCTTTCAGGATTTGGGGCACACATGCATAGGTGCCAGGCATGTTTCCCAAGCTGACAGACCTGGGTTACAACCAAATGGTTGGTCATATAGACTCTATCTGCCTTAAACACCAGGTCCACTAATTTACTTACTTTCAAATATCCTATTGCTACATGGTTTTTCAATATCTATGTTATGGGCAAGCCAGTGGCTTTGTGATTAAGGTGGCTGGATGGTACATGGCCAACTCTTCAATTTGAGTCCCAGACCTAGCAGCTTGAAAAAACACACCAGGTGCATGTGCATGTGTGCCAAAGGACAGGAGAGCACTCAGTCAGAAAAGTGCTTGCACATCTATTTTCACTGCAGCCTCATTCACAATTGCTAAGACATGGAACCAATTCAGATATCCACAAACAGATAAGTGGATTAAAAAATTGTGGCACATATACTCCATGGAATACTATTCAGCCATAAAAAACAACAAGGCCCTGGAATTTGATAGGAAATGGACAAATGTGGAAGATTTGTTGCTGGGCGAAGCAAGTCAGGCTATGAAAGAGAGACATTGTATATCTCCACTTAACATATATTGACTGTCTGCACTCTATGGTAGAGACTTAAAGACTGGAAAACATAAAAGTATTAGAAATTGTAATGGACACTAGAGACAAAGTGGAAAGAGAGTGTGAGGGGGAAGAGCATAGGAAATTTGGGGGTGGGGGGAAGCAGATAGGGTCTATTGTCTGTTGATTAACATGTGTATGGTGATCTCAGCTGGGCTGGACTGAGATGTGTGTCATGCTGGGTAAAGTCTCTTCACAGTCTAAATGATGTATAGCAATTTAATGTATGAATAATAATAATATATAAATTAAAAATAACAATAAATTTTAAAAAAGGAAGAAAGTTCCTCCCATGGGCAAAGTAATAGTACAATCTTTTCTCCTTCTCACCCTCCTTTCAGGATTTGGGGCACACATGCATAGGTGCCAGGCATGTTTCCCAAGCTGACAGACCTGGGTTACAACCAAATGGTTGGTCATATAGACTCTATCTGCCTTAAACACCAGGTCCACTAATTTACTTACTTTCAAATATCCTATTGCTACATGGTTTTTCAATATCTATGTTATGGGCAAGCCAGTGGCTTTGTGATTAAGGTGGCTGGATGGTACATGGCCAACTCTTCAATTTGAGTCCCAGACCTAGCAGCTTGCAAAAACACACCAGGTGCATGTGCATGTGTGCCCAAAATCCTGAGATGAGAATGGAGGATAATGGATTGCAGCCTGTCCATTACCCTAGGGAGTACTTTCTCACTTCTTCCCTTCTCTCCCTCCTCACATCCAGGAGGCACATGTGCCCTATGCAAACAAACAATAAAAGAAAAATAAGTATCTATATTATATGACTATCTTGTAACTTTCATATGATTCATGGTATAAACAGACATTCAATTAATAAATCATTATAAATTACTTATTTAATCTAATAGCTTAAATCATATAAATCAGCAAACTAATAAATTATCTGGTAGGTAATTTCAGAGACAGCCTGCAATGATCCTCAGCTTTTAATATTCACACTGTGGGGGAGGTGACTTCCACACTGAACCAGAATCTATGCAACCAATAGAATCTTACAAATCTACAGCTTCCATTCTGGTCATGTGGTCTCTATCTCTCTCAACACTTGCTCTGAAGGAAGAAGTGTTAAAAACAATCTAACAACAAATGGTCCTTGTGGCAGTAAGAGAGGTCTCCTATAACAAGCCACGAGAGCGTTCTTGGAGCCCACTCCCCAACCTCAAGTAAGTTTTCACAGAAAATAGCCCTGGTGGAGAATTTCACCTCAGCCTTGGGAGAGACCCTGAATTAGAATCACAGAACTGAGTAGTCTCCAGATTCCTAAGCCTCAGAAACTATGTGAGATAAATATTTGTTGTTTTGAACATCTACATTTTGGAATAATAAAAGCAAATTGTTCAAGAACAAACAGAAATCAAAAAGTTTATAATAGATGCCATTCCTAAGCAATTAGTAGGTTTGGATTTTTTTTTCTCCTGCATTTTGACATTGAAACTTAGAGGTAAAAAGTAACCATAAAGGGGCCCAAAATTCAAAATTCTGCAAGTTACAGATACATGTCAAGAATCATGCCTTTAAGTTGGACACGGATCCTTTTCCTACTGAGGTAACTGGGCCTCTGTGTTAGTGACAGTTAGACTCAGGCACAATGAGTAATGCCACCACAGTAATCACTCTAAGTCCCACTTGCTCGAACCATCAAAAAGGCTTTCCAACTCCATGCTTTCCTCTAATATTCAAAAGAAGATTTCACTGTGCATCATAATGAGATAGGAGAATTGTGCTGACATATTTATACTCGAAAATTTTACTGAAGTTTATGTTTCTTTTATTTTTATTCCTGTCATGCTTGATTTTCCACTGCATTCTGAAAACAGGTGCTCCCAATCAAAGAAACATATTTCTGTCTCTGAATCGCCTTTCTTTTTTTTGGGCTTCTCTTTCCCAAGACACATTTTCAGGAACTGAACTCCACAGCCATGGCCTGAGAGCACTTATTTAATCTAATAAAGCAAACAGTGAAAAAGAAAAGAGCAGTGCACTCCCTCTACAGCTAGCAGAATGGACTGATCTCTTGATTCTCCTATGGTTTCACCTAATGAGTACACAGGACTTTCTGGCCAGCAGCTGGCGTGGAGGTTAAGGCTGGATCCCACATGGCTGACACAGCTATTCAAGGTCTGGACTGGGTGGCTTGAAAAAAACATGCTAAGCTCACACACTTGCATACCGAAAATCCCAAGAGGAGAATACAGGAGAAGAGATTGTGGCTTGGCCATCCCCACTGGAGGGTGCTTTCTCACCTTCCGTTCTCCCTATCTCTCTCTGGGGAGTGTATGCATCCTAAAGTCAAATGTGCCCTACAACAACAACAGCAAAAAGAAAACAGGACTTCCTG
>NW_006159809.1:972379-1004903 GCF_000334495.1 Tupaia belangeri chinensis | reverse complement strand
GGCTGAAATAAAGCACTTTTACCAGGAAGGGCAAAGGAAGGGAAATACATCTGTATCCCCTACAAACCAATACTTGTAATATAGTGGTGAAGCATATGAGGGGACTAAACCACCCCTGCTAGGAATGAACAGTTGATCAATTAAGTCTGGGATAGTGACGTTGTAGAACTATCTAGAGATGAAGATTACTCTGAATTAGTATAATACATGTGAGCCTTTAGTTGGTTTCTGTTAATGTGTTTTTTCTACATATCAAGCTGGTTCTTTCCAAATATGACTATATTTGATAAAAGGCATATGATTCAACACCTGCCTGTCCTAAACGGATTGCAAGTTTTACTGATGTGCCTCAGTGCCATTATTCCTTAATGGCGAGACTCAAGCCATGCCAATCCTAGTCTTAAATAAAGGAAGGGGAATTTGTCCTCCACAGAGCGTATAATTTGAGTGGCACAAAGCTTGTGGGGAAATCTCTATGAATATGGTTGCAGCACTGTGGATCCATATGAATCTCAAGAAAGTGACTATATGTGATGTGACCTCGGTGCTACCATGAGGTCTTCCACAGGTTTGTCACTGTCTACGATAAAGTGAGACTCAGTAGTTCTTCCTTTGAGGTCATTCATTGCCTAAGAAAAGCAATTATTAGCAACCCAGAAGGATCATCAATGATTTCAAACTTCCCAACATAATAACTTTAGAAGTCAAGCTGCAATCATCTATGTATTCACAGGTATGATAGGTACGCCTAAATAGTCTTCAATCAAAAATGTTCTAATAATATCACACTTTGGAAGTTCTCATGCATTGTGGTAGGTTTTGTTTTGTGATCTTTCTACAATTTTTTTGAATTTACTATTCAGCTATTTGCAGAAAAGAGTTGCCAGAATCTCCATAAATATGTGTCTCTGCTTATCTCTTTCAGTGGCTTTAAATATCATTTATGTGCATAATGGACACAATTTTCTAGTTTAGTAAAGATATTTTCCTCTAGTTAGCAAATAAGAATAATATAAATGAGAAACAGGGCTCAGATGCTTTGACTGAAAAATCTTAAATTGTGTTTGTTCCTGGGACCAGCAGTTAGCGTAATGGCTATGTCGCTGGACTCCCATGTAGCAGACTGCGGTTTGCATCTCGGACCCGGTGTCTTAAAACTCATGCCAGGCGTGTGTGCGTGTGTGCCCAAGATCCCAAGAGGAGAAGGGATTGCAGCATGGCCATCCCCCCTGGGGGGTGATTTCTAGCTTTCTGTCTCTCTGTCTCTCTGTCTGGTGAGTGCATGCGCCCTATAGCAAAAATCCTCTCCAAAAAAAGAAATTGTGTTTATTCCTTTAATAAATCCAGAGGCTTTTCCATTCACCCTGTTTCAGACCCAGAGAGTATGCATGTTCACAATTAAATTCTTCTTAAAACAGTCTGTTTCCTCATGTGTCTTCCTTATTAATATTTAATCTGACTCTACAATGAAATATACAACTTTAGAGTATAGCAAATGACTAGATTGTTAGAAAAGCCAAGACAGAGGGAGCCTTTCCTTTTTCATATTTAGGGGAGAGAGAGAAAGAGGGAGATAGAGAGAGGGGATGAATGTGCACACATATGCCTAAAGACATCAGTGAAAAACAAGTTTCTTGTTCTTTTTTCCTCTTGAGTAACTTGTATTCAATGACTGAAAATATTGCTCAATGCCATCTCAGTCTTGTGACAGATGTACTAGACTAAATTCATGTTTACTATCCAAAGACTATGGAAAAGAACAAAGATGTTTGAAGTGTGGCTTGGGGCCAAAAACATGAGCTATTTGTCATAACTGTCTTTAATGTGAATCAGTGCTTTGCAGCAGATTTATTATTAGGGAAGTAAGAGCGAAAGACTTATTGAATTTCACACATACAAAAAATCATAAGTATAATTGAATGTATTATTCATTTTGTATAAATCCAACTTTATTAACAAGTAGGCATTATTCAATTGTTCAGGTTTCCCAGAGGTCAAGAGCCTTCCTTCGAGGACAGTTAAACATTGTCAGTCTTCCATGTCATTATTTGGATTATTCGAGACTGTAGCAGATGGAGAGTTTTATTTTTCTATCATTATTTATACAATGTGGAATGCATTGAAGAGATTTTCTTGAGTAAAACCAGTAACAGTTTTTATTTGAACTATTGGGCACAATGCTATATTATTTAATTATTTACATTTCATTTGTCTTTTGCATTTTATTTTCACGTGCATCTAAATATGTGCTAAACATGGGCCAGCAGGTGGTGTGGTGGTTGGGGGCACTGGACTCCTATATGGCCAACCACGGTTAGATTTCTGGACCTGGCAGCTTGCTCTGCCTTTCTGATCAAAATTGAAAAACTGATAATAAATAATTCATTAAAACAAGACTATCTTTTAAAAATGATAAATAAATATATGCTAAACAAAGCTGCAAGGAAATGATTTCTGGGTAGCTGTAATATTTACCTGTGGGGTAGGTATTACTATATTCCCATTTTACTGACAACTAAATTGAGGTTCAGAGAGGTTAGATGATGAGGGTCACTTCCCTTCTAAGTGTGACGCTAGAATGAAACAAACTTTCTCAAAATTCCAACTCTTAAACACCAGTGATTTCCTCACTGACTAACTGACTGTGATAGTGTGTTAAATGTACCCAAAAGAATGAACGAAATTCACCTGTCTTTTACTCAGTAAAAATGGCCTTTAAACTGGACCAGAATTCTGGATCACAATATGTGCCTTTTACCAGACTTTTTTTTTGGAGAGGTTTTTGCTATAGGGCACAAGCATTTGCCAAAAGACAGAGACAGAAAGCGAGAAATCACTCCCCACAGGGGATGGCAATGCCGCAATCCCTTCTCCTCAATTCTCCTCTAGGGATCTTGGGCACACACGCACATGCACCCAGCATGTGTTTAAGCCACCGGATCTGGGACTTGAACTGTGATCGACTACATGGGAGTCCAGCGATATAGCCATTCACTAACTGCTGGTTCCGACATAATTTATTTTAAAAGGGTGGCACATTGCATAGGAAAATGGGAAAAGGCCAAACACAGATGTCTTCTATTACTTCATTTTATCCAAATTAGTCTAGTCTGGGATTTATGCTATGTCAGGAATATTGATAGCTCAGGATACTGGAGAAGAATTCAGAACAATGTTATCAAAAGTAAAATCTAAAATTCCCTTTTCAATGAACTTTCTTTGAATATGTCTGACAGTTTCTTAGTATGAAACTGTTCTGAAGCCCTTTGCCTTTGTCCCTTTGTACTACTATGTCAAAATATCACAGATTAAATCATTTGTATCTGCAGAAGTTTATTACTTACAGTTCTGGAAATGGGATGTCAAAGATCAAGGTACTGGTGTGTGTCTGATGAAGACCAGGTCTCTTTTTCTAAGATGGTTCCTTGAACACTGTCTTCACATGATGTCAGAGTAAGAAGAGTTGACTGCGATGTAAAGCCTCTTTTATAAAGACCTTAATTCACAAGGGCTCTATTATTATGATTTAATCAACTCATAAAGGTCTTACCTCTTAATATAATCACATTGGTGATTAGATTCAACACATTAATATTAGAGAACATTTGGACCAGAGTAGACTCAGAAGCAGAATAATAAGAACAAAGAAAAGGAAAGGGACAGAAGAACAAAAAAGAAGAGTCAGAGAAAGTTGAGAAGGAAGAGGTAGGGGAGGATGAAAAGGGGTAAAATGCAGTTCAGTGTAAATATTAAGCCACTGCAATCTGACACTTATTTGCCTAGGTCCATCTCTTCCCTATAAAACATCTGTCAGGACTGTACTGGTCCTACAGTAAATGCAGTGGCTTCATAGAAAAATATACTTTAAGTTATTGAGCATAGCCAAAGGCCATAATAAGCACTTGAGTTAAAGTTATGTCTTCCTTGGATTTTATTTGTTTAGAAACTGAGTTAAACTAGTGTTTTTGGCAACTTTTTGAAATCTAAGACAGAGACAGGCCAGCTCAGCAGCAACCAAGGTAAATATTGAGAACACTTAGCCTGACATGACACAACTGATGCAGCCCTTTCCACACAATTTTTCTGTATTTTTGTTATTTCTTCTTTTTTTTCCTGAGAAATTACTGAATGGTTTTCTGCCTATGATTAAACCTGCTGAGAACAACCACAGTTCATGGCTTATACTTGTCAACGGAATACAGGGGGAAAATAATCTGTCCAGGCCAATTGAAACATAGAAATGAGTTATTGGGTCACCAGGTGGCATGAAGATTTAGGCCCTGGATTGCACATGGCCAACTGTGTGGTTCAAGTCCCAGCCCTGTAAATTGAAAAATCATGCTGAGGTCGTGTGCACGCATAACCAAATCCCTGAGAAGACTAGAGAATGGAGTGTGGTGGTGTGGCCATTCTCCCTGGGGGTGATTTCTTATTCCCCCTCCCTACTTCTGTCTCTCTCAGTGAGTACATACAAACTAGAGCAAAAACTGCAACAACAAAAACTAAACATACAAAAAGAAAAAACTTTCAAATGTTGGTTTCATACTAAGAAAGGTGAACTAACTTTTACTAAAGGATAATAAGAACATATTCTACCCAGACTTTGTCAACTAGTAGACAAACAACCCAACAATTTTTGTTGTTGTTGCTGCTGTTAACAGTCTTCAGTTCTATGTCATGTAGTTAAGTACAGTAAGTTATTTATTTTTTCTTTTTTTTGGAGAGGTTTTCGCTATAGGGCGCATGCGCTCTCCAGAAAGACAGAGAGAGACAGAGAGACAGAGAGATAGAAAGTGAGAAATCACTCCCCGGGGGGATGCCCATGCCACAATCCCTTCTCCTCTTGGGATCTTGGGCACACATGTGTTTAGAATCAAGAACTAGCCTTAAGAAGGCTTTAAAGAAAGGCGCTATCACATTAAAATTGATAAAAGTAAATTTACATGGAATTCAGGTTTTGGGTGTTTTAAAATTTTATTTCTTTTATTTCACAATAGAGAAAGAAGCAAGTACTCTTTACAGAGTCTTGCTACACTGTGATCCTCCCTTCTGTGTCTTAACAAGACGATATTATGGATGTATGCTGGCATACCTGGCATGTCCACATTTTTCCCAGAATTCAAACCTGGGCCTCCCATATTGCTCCAACATGACACAGCAGTACTCTACCACTGATGCCACAGTGAAGGGCCTGGAGTTTAGATTTTGTAGTGTCATGGTTTGTTTATGATAAAGACATTCCATAGATACTCAAACAAGTGACTTACAAACTAGGGTACATTGCCCAACCTGAGGTGATTATATTTAGATTGGTGATTTAGTCCAATTTTTTCATACGTGCTTTTTCCATTATGAAAATGGTTTGCAGTAGCTTTATGTTAGCCACAAGAACCTCATGGTTCGAGGGAGACAATTATATTAAAATGTGTTAAATGTATTTTCCCTATTTATAGATTTTGTTCTCCTACTAAGGAACATCAAGAAAATAGATTTAATGCTTCTATTTTCATAAGACTAAATATATTTAACTCCGTATAACTTTTCAATATGGAAATTTTAAAATTTTTCATTCTCAAATATTTTATCTTTATAATGTTGCTTTTTACATATCTATTGTCTTTGTAGACTTGAAATGATCATTTCCAAAGATAAAAATACCCTGAAATTTGACTGTAGCAGAGCCCTGAAAACATGTCAAATGCTATATATCTTTTAGGTGGGGACAGCTCATGAGAGCATGCTTTTTATCATTAAAGTAATTGATCACCCAGTGAATTAAAAGGACATCAATTAGTCTATTATTTACCACATGTGTGCTTAAGTTCCAATGAAAGGGGATAAATGCTCATCTGCATACTAAAGCCAGCTAGCAGTAAGGCAAGTTTAGTTTTACAGGAAGGGAATGAGACCCTTAAGAGCATCCAATATCTTCAGAGCCATTAGTAAAATGTATTAGAAAGATACTCCAAGCAGCAATCCTAGAATGACTCTGACTAGAAACTACAGACAGGACCAAAATGATTGCACACGAACTGGCAAAAACAGCTAAGTCTACATTGCGGAAACCCTGGATGGCATCAGCCGTCCCTCAGCTCCAACAGATTCAGCTTCCCGGAAGTCAGCACCAATGGAATGAGGCTTACTTAGGTCTCAAACCACAGTCTTCACAGTGTTGAGTGCATGAGACAGACCTTGTGCCCTGCTCAGAGATATGCGGCATCCTTTCTTTGAGGGCCAGTCATCAGGTCAAATGCACATTCCTTTTCACTTCTGTCCTCATCATAACCAGGGAACACAGTCATTTAGAGACGAGTTCTCCACTCTAATGAGAACTATCGAATGACTCAGGGTCTTCTGGGTCATAAAATCCAGGGCAGAGGCATCAATATGATCAATGACAGGGCCCTATATAGACAATAAATATGCTATGGGAGCACTTGATTTAGAAAATACGTGGTATATTCATTTGCTTATTACAATGACTCATTCTAATTACTCTGCATTGTTTCATTTCACAAACATCATATCTGCCATGATATGGAAAGGTACTAAGAGCTTCTGATGCTTCTGAATAAAAAAAACAATGACTACGGTGAAGACTACTGCTGTGAACATTTTTTTATTTTTCTTTTAATGTTCCTTTTGGAGACTTTTTAAAAATGGCTTAGAAGAAGCTAGTCTCTAAAAGAAACTACTACAAGTATGAGAACTATAAGGACATGTATAGCAATTTAGTCTAAGAATTAAAAGAGTAAAAATAATACACAAAAATATGTTCTTTTTTTAATAGACGTATTCATAATCTATAGTATTAAGGACTTCACTAAACAAACCTCTGTGAAATTATTTTAAAAATGTATGGTAAAAGCCTTGACTAGACTAATGCACAGTGTATTCATGCTGGAAAAATTCATTTTCTGTGCTATAAAGATGTACAGTGACTAAATGTAATAAAAAAGAAAAAAGCTAAAAAATATTTTTCTGAAAATATTAATACTCAAATTCAGAATTTAGATAAATTATTTTAAAAGTATTAATTCTACCAAATCAAATGAGGGATCAAGTCTATAATATTTGTTTTCATGAATTTTATGAATGGACTATAAATTTAGTCTAAAAAGAGGGCTCTTACAAATACATAAATACACCTTTTTTTTTTTTTTTTTTTTTCTGGCTCACCTGTGGTGGAACTAGTGGTAGGGTACCACTGTGTGATACTGGAGCTATATGGAAGGACTGGGGTTCAGATTCATGACTGCTCTGAATGTGCTGTGCAGGCCCACCACCTTGGCTAGCTGGAAGTTGGAAGGGGACAGGCAGTGGGTTGTGGCGTGAAAAGCACCTTGAAGGATATTTCTCTCTTTCTCTCATATTAAATAAAGCTTTAAACTTTTTATTTTGTAAAGGGTTGTCAGACTCATCGGATATTTATTACTGGCTCTGAATGTGGTTATTGTTATTTTCAACTATTTTTTTAATACCACCTAAGGGTTTACACTGTGGCACAATAACTTTAAAGATATAAATGCCACCAAAAAGCAGCTGAGAAAACTGAAACTTCTTGAGATTACATTGCAAGTAGGTAATAGAGAGATACAGGCCCAAGGCTTCAACTCCAAAGCCTCTATCTTAATCACAACGTTGCTCTTTTTGCCTTATTACATTCATCTCTAGAATTCACATGTGCAAGCTGCTGGAGTCAAGGTCAAAATAGACTAAGATGTCTTCAGTTGCCAACAGACTGCACAGACAGAGCAGTTCATAAGTGTACCTCATATTAAAGATTATAGATTTTATATTTAAGCCACAGGTTTGATATTTCTGGAAAATGGTGTCTAGAAGTCTTGGTTGGTGATATGAACATGTGGAATTTATACTTTCAAGATTGTAACATTTACCACATAAACAAATTTTGCACTTTGTTCACTAAAAATTGTTTAGAAGATGTTTTATCAAGTTGGAAATACTCTATATTTTAATCTGTGAGTTCTTGGTCTTGTTTCCATGGTTTCCTGGGATATTTAGTCCAGGACCAGACTAGATCAAAAGTCTAATGAGCCATTTCCCTTTGTGTTGCCTTTTGCTTTTCTTTTTACCATCTACACCGACACACTCAGAATCTGTCTCACAGCTTCACTAAAGCAAATATTGATAGTTCTACTGATTAGACATGTATAAGGTGATAAATGGAATATTTCATGTGTATTCATAATTCTGGATCATGATTGAATTCAAAGATTAGTTACCATTACATTGTATACGTTTATACCCAGTAAGTAAGTAAACCAGGTACTTTAGCATCAGTGCAATAACAAGACTACATGGTAAGAACCTTCTGCACCTTTCAGGAGGGATATTTAGAAAGAGAATGATGGTTATCATACCTTAAGTGTTTAAAATACTAAATTTTATTTCAAGATAGTTTCATACATATCCTCTAATCTGATTCTCATTACACTTAATCTCTAAGCACTGCAACACGCCAGTCTGTTTTTTCTAATTAGCACATATATATAAGAAAACTGAAATAATCATGCTATTTAAACATTTTTCAAGGTCACGCTCCTGAAAAGTCATATAGGAACACATTTTCAGTTAATAGAATCATATTATATCAAACTATCATATTCTCCCAATATCTGTGCTTTCTGTCCCCACACTTAAACAAAACTCACACCAACATCATCAGCAACAGAAAGAGCAACATAGGCTTTATCACATGCTTATATGTATTGCAGACTGGGATAAAAGTTTTATATACATGATTTCCCATAACCTTTACAATGATCCTATGAAGTTATTCTTATCTCTCTCTTATATATGAAAATATTGATTCAATTATGTGAAATATGCAGACCTCTAAGCTAGATGAGATTTAAAAAATTAATTAATTTACTTTTTAACTTAATTTTTCATTTTATTGTAAAAGGCCATTTATTTTAGTTTATTTTTTTTTTCTCTTGATTTCCTCACCCTCCCTGTTGGGGTTATTTTTTTCAATTACTAGAGGTTGGTGTACTCCCCAGAGAAAGAGAAGGAGAAAGCACCACTAATGGAGTCTGGGCACTCTACAATCCTCTCTCCATTCCTCCATGCTGTTGGAATTGTGGCCACACACACACACACACACACACACACACATGTGTTTTTAAAGCCACCAGGGTCGAAATTTGAATTCTAACCAGCCATGTGAGGTCCAGCTACACAGCCAGCCTTAGATGAGATTACTTTTAAATTCAGCCTCTTCATTCCAATTGTAATTAGTCTTAGTAAAGCAACTTGAATTTGAAATTTTTTTGTTACTTATCTTATTTGAACCAGTAGACCTTTGTAATTAAAGTGATTTTAATATAGTAATTATATCTTAATTTAACCTTCAAATGTCATTAGTTTATATAAGAATGAAGACTGCAATATTTATTTTGACCAATTCTATTTTAGTTTTAATAAATTTCAGTTTTTATTTCTTTCTTAGTGATGGTGAATGACATTAGTTTAGGTATTGTGATGACATCAGAAACATCTGCTTCAAGACTGTAATAAATGCTTGTGTTTATAGATGTCTGTCTCTCAAAAATTTCTATGGAATTGGTGATATACAAAAACAGAAAATAAACAATAAATGTGTGACAAACTATGATACTGTTTCTCCCCACGTCAGAAGGGGATTTCATCAAGACATACCTAAAGAGATGCTAGATTGAGAGAAAGGCTAATCAATTCGTTATTCACAATATGCAAAGTAAGAGTCCAGTGATAAAACAAAAGGACAGGGACCAACAGTTGGCTAAATGGCTATGTCATTGGATTCCCATGTAGTCAACTGTGTTCGAGTCCTAGACCTGGTGACTTAGACTCATGCCGGGCACATGTGCATGCGTGCCCAAGATCCCAAGAGATGAATGGAGGAGAGGGGGATTGTGGTGTGGCCATCCCTGCTGGGGGGGGGTGATTTCTCACTTTTCTGTCTCTCTCTGTCTTTCTGTCATCCCCCCTCGGGGTAATTTCTCACTTTTCTGTCTCTCTCTGTCTTTCTGGCTAGTGTATGCGCCCTGTAGCAAGAACCTCTCCAAAAACAAAAACAGAAACAGAACAAATGGACAAAGTTACAAGGAGATATTCAATGCCAGTTGCTAATTTAGAGATGGGCAGAGTTGAAAGGGAAACAGGAAAATCAGTTGTGGCTGGATCAAGACACTGTCTGTGTCCTCTCTACATTCACCAAATTAGAGATTTCACACAGACATAATACCCCATGGTCACATCATATAACTAACTTATATGGTGGGTTCCCCTGGAAGCAGATTAAGAGACAAATTACTATTTCAGATATTAGGAAATATCCTTTGGGGACATCCCATGGAAGGGAAGGGTAGCAAACTAAGCAGAGGGAGAAGTTGAGCTGTAATGAAGGCACAATTTTTGGTGTGGTCAACCTGATAAGAAACTCTAAAGCTAGAGTTCTCTTTCTGAGTCTTCCCAAGGAGTGTCAAGTTAGCCATGCCTTCATGACCTCACATCAATCAATCACTGATTCTGGTCTACTTGGGAAGAGTCATGGCCTTGGGCGAAGTCATCTTGTATAATTAAGGCAAGTTCTGAGTACCTGATACTTGTGGGTTGCCTGCTGACTATCCCCAACCACTATGGCTACAGATCCCTTAAGCGGAGTGGACAGTGTATCACAGGGTTAACCATACTGACTCACACATGACAAGATTATTGTATTAAGTGAGGACAAACATACAACTATTTGCAGATGAGTATAGCTATAGTCATACCGATTAGTGAAGAGAATACAGCTATGAATTAGATGGGAGAAAAACACACTGTTCTCTGAATGAAGCTATCAGCCACAACTGTCTCCATCTATAGCTCTCCTCCACTCTGAATACAGCCCATAAGATGTTGGCAGTAGAAAAATACAACTTCAAGTGAATAAGTTGCTCCATTTCTTTTTTTTTTTTCTTTGAAGAGGTTTTTGCTATAGGGCTTGTGTGCTTGCCAGAAAGACAGAGAGACAGAAAGTGAGAAATTCCCTCCCAGGAGAGGTGGCCATGCCACAATCCCTTCTCCTCCATTCTCCTCTCTGGATTTTGGGCATGCATGTACATGCACCCAGTGTGAGTTTAAGCTACCAAGTCCAGGACTCGAACCACAGTCAACTACATGGGAGTCCAGTGACATAGTCATTATGCCAATTGCTGGTCCCTCACCATTCCTTTTTTTATGTGAATGTGAAATATTAGAAGAGTCATAAATAGGGTAGAATTCCTCCTAAGTTATCAGCTATATGATAATTTATAGATTATCCTGTAGAAAGATAATAAATGAGAAAAATAGTGCAATTCATATAAAGATATTCAACAATTTGGACAAGACCATATTTGAAGAGAAAGAACAAATATATTATAATGCAAAAAAATTCCTGTAAAGATCCCTAGAATCTTGGGACCAACAGTTAGCGTAATGGCTATGTCGCTGGACTCCCATGTAGTCGACCGCAGTTCGCGTCCTGGACCCGGTGACTTAAACTCGTGCCAGGTGCGTGTGTGTGCGTGCCCAAGATCCCGAGAGGAGAATGGAGGAGAAGGGATTGTGGCATGGCCATCCCCCCTGGGGGGGTGATTTCTCACTTTCTGTCTCTCTGTCTCTCTCTGTCTGGTGAGCACACGTGCCCTATAGGAAAAACCTATCAAAAAAAATAAATCCCTAGAATCTTCTCACTACCAAAGAGATTGAGAGAGGAAGTCGGACTTTGGTTCTGGAGAAAGCACAATTTAAAACATACGCTTAAGTGTGAAAATATAATTGGAAAATTTGTACAATGTAATGATGCACTTAATTGTCAGCAAATAAAAGATGTATAAAATCAGTTTATCAAGTTTAAAAGTTTAAATATGATATATTAAATTCAGCATGAAAGAATGACAACATGAATCAGAAGAGATAAAGATAATAGTGTAGAAAGCTAAGACATATATTTATAGGATACAAATCATGTAAAAGTAAACAGCAGAGCTACCAATAGAGAACTAGTAAGCTAAGAAATAATAATTTAGAAAAATTCTTAAACACAGGAAACCTTGTTTTCTTTATTTTTGCCTTACCTATAATTTATAATTTTGATACAGCACTAATTCCATGACAAAAATACTGAATGATACAAAGAGTATTTGGAGGAATTGAAATATTAGATGTCATCAGAATTTTTTCTTTTAAAATCTGCATGTCAATTTCAGAGAGGAAAAACATCGATAGTCTAAGAATATTTTTTATACATTCTTAGCATTGTGTTTCAAAGATTATTTTTCTGTCAAGAAAATTTAAGATCAAAGTTTTTAAAATCTCATCACTGCTATGGCTCTTTCAATATGTCACCTTTAATCTATACTCTTCCATCTGCTTGAAGTTGTGTAAATAATATTAAAACTTTGGCCTTTTAAAAAAAAATCTATATTCAGACCCTATCTGTTGATGATATATACTTAGCCTCTTGTTTCAGTAATTTACTCTTGTTCTTCTTAAACCAATACTTCTTCTAGAATTTATGTTCATAGACTGCATCACTGAACATATACACTTTTGTCTCTTAGAGATGCTGGGTTCTTTTTTTTATTTATCTTTTTATCTCATGTTCTTTTATACATTCAATCACGTTATTTAGCAAAGAAAGTGAATATTCCAACATGTGTACATTTCTCTCTAGTCCAGTTGATAATACTATAAAATTATCTTCAACAGATAATACCACATTTCTGTGTCTCATTAATGCTTTGCCTCTCTCTTTTTCTTCAAAGATGCTGGGTTCCGTTTTCCACATTATTCTGTAATTGAGACACCAAAGACTGGGAGTAGAATTATAGTAGTGAAGGGTCCCAAGTTTAATTTTAACAAATCTATTTGCAAAAACACTTTTCTAATACTATGAATTTCCAACAATCCTAATTTCAAAGCAAGTCTTCAAACTTTGTTAAGATTGATAACTCTGCTTACCTCTAGGTATATGGGGGACACAACACAGATGCTAGAAATAGATGCTTGGTTCCCTCTGTTTATAACCTTTAAAGCTGGAAAGTTAAACTAAGCTGAGACCTTGTATTAGAAGGAAACCTACCAAATAAAGGACGTTGTTTCAACAGAGTCTTTGAAAATTCATCAATAATGAAAGGCTCTGAAATTTTAAATAAGAGAGAACTTAGAGTTAAAACTATTTTTCACTACTTCCATCCCCTTTGAAGTCAGAGGGACAAACCTGTGGCCTTGTAGTTAAGGGAGTCAGATCCCACATGGCCAACCATGGTTGAAATTGCAGCTCCTGTGGCTTGAAAGATATGCTAGACATGTATGTGTCTAAAATCCAAACACGATGGAAAATGGAGAAGGACTTGTGGTGTGACCATGCCCATCCCATTAGAGAAGGTGGTACTTTCTCTGTCTCCCTCTTTCTGTATTCTTTCTGCCTGTCATTGCTTAGACACATACTCTCTGGGAATTAATCATAAAAAGGTCAGCAATTTCTATAGAGTAGAGCCCCAGAGAGTCCAGAAAATAAAACATATTTCACTAACAGTTTACAATTTCACCATAAATAACACATTCTATTTTAGGTTATTGGAGAACCAATTAAAATATCCAAGCAATTAATCTTAAATAATTTCATTTATCCAGTTAAGTAATTTACTGAGGCACTATAAAGAATTAAGGATCTCTCTTCTTTCTCTCATTCTTCTACTTTCTTATCAAAAATGACTTGAGCAATACTTTATTTAAAGAGAGAAAGCAGTTAGAACCAGTTTATCTGGCAAGTCAATTTGAATTAAACTTAATGCTGAAAGAAGTCATCATTAGCTGGAAATAATCTGATTTTATAAAAATAATATTTGCAATGTTAAAACTATATGACTTTCCCACAGAAAATTAGGAACACTGCATAAATGTCAAATAGATGAACTTAATCTATTTTTCTTCACAAAATATCAAAGCATACAAAGTTCAAAGGAACATTTCCAGTGTTGTTGGTTCTTATATTTAGACCTGCTGTCTACTTCTAGTACACTATGATGCTTAAGTACCTTTGCTTAAGAAAGATATTGATGCAGATGTAAGCTTCCCAGAGGGATTTTCCTTCCCTAAGTGACAGGAGTCATGAGTACATCAAATCTAATGACACAGCTCAGACAATAAAACATATGTTCCAGGAGCACATTTAATTAGGACAGGGAGTGTTAGCGTGCAAGAGAGCAGAGCAGAATTAACAGCACGGTGTTTCTCTGTGGGCTCTGAGGGATGGTTTTCATGCGATTAGAAAAGATCTGTCACATACATTATGCCATCACATTTCTGTTCTGTTACCAAGACATCCTCATCTTGGGTTTGCATTCTCATCCACACAAGAAGTTATTTCTTTTTTTCCTACTGGCTCCTATATTTTTCTACCTACAATTGAAGCTTTATAATTTTTCCCCCAAATTCTGTCTCATTACTGTCAAACTGCTACAAACATTATTAAAAGAAAAATTGTATGAAGGCACTGAAAGATTCAGTTAAAAACTCCCTTTTGGACTTAATTGAAAACATTAAAAAATATAAGCTAAAAGATTATATATATTTTTTAAAAGGAATATTTATATGGGCACCAGCAGTTAGTGTAATGGCTATGTTGCTGGACTCCCATGTAGTAGACAGTGGTTCGAGTTCCAGATCTGGTGGCCTAAACTTACACTGGCCACGTGTGCATGCGTTCCCAAGATTCTGAGAGGAGAATGGAGGAGAAGGGATTACTGCGTGGCCATTCCCCCGGGGGATGATTTCTTGCTTTCTATCTTTGTCTCCCTTTGTCTTTCTGGCGAGTGCACGTGCCCTATAGCAAAAACCTCTCAAAAAAAAAAAAAAAAAAAAAAAAAAAAAAAAAAAAAAAAAAAACAGAACAAACAAACAAACAAACAAAACCAATGAATTGATATGAGTTAGAGTGATTTTTGAAGGAAGCATATAAACTAGCAACTATCCAAAACATGAAAACAAAAAGGATGATATACTTTATGGTATATTAATTTTTTAACCTTTACTTTTTGTTTTTTCAATCATTGAAGGCTTCTAACTAGTCACTGAAATGAAGCTTATTTTATGCAACTTTTGAAAATGTGAAAGAAATCTTTATTATTTATAGGAAACCAAAATTTCCAAGTCTTGTCATGATGAGAGACTTGCCCCCAATTTATATAATCTATATACCCTTTGCACTCAATAGAAGTGATGCTTATTGGCCAGTTTTACAATGTGGCTAGCATGCTTTGGAACCCAACTCTGAACCCATCTTGTGGCATGTACCCACTTACTTTACAGTGTCACCTTCCTTCCTAACTTGTATCTCATGAACACATGGAATTAGCTGTTCCTTAGGTTGCTATTGATTTCAGTCTAACAAATGTACTATGAGAAAACTTCAAATGTCTTGCAAAATGAAAAATTATTTGAGGTTCTTTGAAATGCTGTTAGCAAGTGAATAAGGAAATAAATATCAGAATTAGTGTGAGAACTCCATTGAGGGGACTTTTATTCAAACTGTTTTACTAGGAATGTAAAGAATTTATCTATATCTCAGCTTTCTGATGACAGTGTGCTGCTAGAGGCTGGGTACGTGTCCACACGAACAAAACCTGTTTCCAAAAACCTCACAAATAGGTGGTTGATTTTATCATGGCAATGGAAGGAGACAACTATGGAAATGATCTTAGACAAAAGGCAAATTTGAGCAATTTTTCTTATTCAAGTTCAAAGTGGGTCATAAAGCAGTGGAAACAACTCACAACATCAACAATGTATTTGATCAGGAACTGCTAATAGACTTAAACCGTAGTGGTGATTCAGAAAGTTTTGCAAAGGGGACCAGAACTTTGAAGATGAGGAGTGTACTGCCTGGCTATCAGAGTTGACAGTGACCATTTGAGAGCAGTCATCTAAGCTGATCCTCTTACAACTACACGAGAAGCTGCCAAACAGGTCAAAGTCAAACATTCTACAGTCATTTGGAATTTGCAGTAAATTGGGAATGTGAAAGGGCTCCATAAGTAGGTACTTTATGATCTGATCAGAAATAAAAAATATTGTCATATTGAACTGTCACTTCTTATTCTATGCAATAACAACAAACTGTTTCTCGATCAAATTGTGACATGCAATGAAAAGTGGATTTTATTCTAAGACCGGTGATGACTACCTCAGTGGTTGGACTGAGAAGAAGCTCCAAAGCACTTCCCAAAACTAAACTTACACCAAAAAAAGGTCATGGTCACTGTGTGGTGGTCTGTTACTGGTCTGATTCACTACATATTTCTGCCTCCCAAGGACACCATTACATCCAAGAAGCATGCTCAGCAAATTGAGTAGATACACCAAGAATTGCAGTGGCTACAGCAGCTTCTATCAACAGAAAGGGCCTAATTCTTTTCCATGACAACATTCGACTACATACCACAGACTCTATGATTCAAATTTGAACAAATTGGGCTACGAAGCTTTGCCTCACCCACTGTATTCACCTTACTTTGGTGAACTTTCAGGCCAACCAGCTACTGCTTCTTTAGGCATCTCAACAACTTTCTACTAGGAAATCATTTCCATAACCAGCAGTATACAGAAAAAGCTTTCACAAGTTTGTCAATCCTGAAGCACAGATTTTTACACTTTAGGGATAAAGAAATTTATTTCTTGGTGAAAATATATCGTAATAATTCCAATATTAATTAATAAAGATGCATTTGAGACTGAAAACAAAAAATTTATCTGTATCTCATTATTGTTTTTTTTTTCTTAAGAATTAGATATACAACTAGTTGGTATTACCCAGAACCTAACAGTTCAAATTAGCCAGTTGATACTTTTATAAATGCTAATTATATTGCATTAACAATGGAAATATAGCAAAACCTAAACTTGTATATGCTGTAGTATAGGAATTATGTAAACATAGAAAGACAAAAATAGGGCAGAGAAGAGGAAGGAAGGATTGGCTTGGAATTAGAATAAAGGACAAATCGCACATACAATCAATGGTTGAAGAAGCAGTTTTATTTGGGTAGTGACAGCAATTTACAAGCTGTTGGTAAATTCTTACCTAATTATCTAGATTCACAATCCAATAATATTAGAAACAGAGGTTAGGAAGTAAAGTGTAGCATGCTTACATTAGGAATTCCTAATATCTGCCTCTAGGTTTATGTAGTTGCTTATACTTGGCAAGGTTTTTACCATATGACCTTGGTAAGGTTTGATTCATGGTTTGTCCCCCGAAAGTTCATGTTTTGGCCTTTGTTCCTAGAGCACAGTGACTGGATCATGGTGATTGGATGTTTAGAGGCACAAGGCTTAGGAATGGGTTAATGTTGTCCCAAGAGAGTTCTTGTTCTTCTGAGAAGATATTTATTCTTCAGAGAGTAGGTTGTTATAAAAGAGAAGTCTGACCACGACTGTTGCTCTCTGTCTCCGCGCATGTTTGCCATCTTCTCTGCTCCAGTAAGCCATACTATAGGATAGTCTTGTGCCTTCAGACTTTTCAGCTGCCAGAGCTGTGAGTTAAATAAATCTGCTTCTCTGTAAATCACCTAGTTTCAACTATTTGTTAACAAAGCATTAATGGATTAAGACATTCCTACTAAGAAAATGTCATCCATTCCTGACGTAAATGTATTTCAACACGTATTTAGTTATAAAACAAAAAAAAAATAAAAAAGATTTAGTTTTATTTCTTTTTACTATTTTAATATTCTCATAAAGAGGCAAAGAGAGAGAAAAAAGGAAAGAGAGACAGAAAGTAAGTCACGAAGGGACTTGGACCATAGAGATGTGGGAGTTCAGCACCTCAACCACCACATCACCTGCCAGCTCCTAAAACAGGAAATCTTAATTGGGGTCCAAAGATACTCTGAAATTTTATGCAAAATTATATTTGCATAAGGACCAGAAGATGGTATAATGGTTACATTGCTCCCATATAGCTGACCATGGTTCAAACCCCAGAACTGATGACTTAAAACTCACTCTGGTTGAGTGTATGTGCATACCCAAGATCCGAGAGGAGAATGAAGAAGGGGTTACAGCATAGCCCACTCCCCTGGAATGTGATTTCTTTCTTTTTGTCTCTCTAACACTCTGTTGAGCACATGTGCCTTATAGCAAAATTCTCTCAAAAACAAATAAACAAAAATATTATATTTGCATAAACACAATTCACATCCTGTTTTTCTGAGCTTAGAATTGAGAGCTGCATTAGTAAATACTATGGCACTAGATACAAGTGGCTAGGGGGCATGTGAAACATAACCAGTCTGAATTAAAATGTGCTATAAATTTAAAAAATACACACTACATTCTAAAAAACTCAATATGAAAAATGTAAAATATTGGGTGGCCCAGCCAGTAGGTCTAGTGGCTGGGGTTCCTGGATCACATATGACTGACAGGTGCAGTTTGAGTCCCATATCTGATGGCTTGAGGGACATGGCAGGTACATGTGCATACATGCCCAAAATCCCAAGAGGAGCACGGAGCAAAAGGAATTGCACTGTGGCCATATTGCCTCTTACTGGGGGTGGGGGGGAGTGTTTGTTTCCCATTCTGTCTCTGTCTCTTTGTCTTTTTAGGCAATTTTTTTTTCTTTAATGTAAAATATCTTGTTAACCTTTTTTACGGATTGCATACTAAAAAAGTATTTTAAATATATCAAGTTAAATGAAATAATAAGTTTTACTTTTTTTTCCTTATCTGGTTATTGTGACTACTAGAAAACTTAAAATTCCATCTGTGGCTAACATTTGTTTTCCACTCTACTTGGACTGTATTTCTCCAGAGTTTTCATTAATTTCACATATTCCTTGCTCTATTCAAAAAAAGAACCAACAACTCAATGAGCCTCTTGGTGTAAAGAAAGTTCTGCAGGATATATGTCTTATCATGGGTGCTGGGACATAGTTGCTAAATGCAGGTGATCTATAGAAAATGTGAAAAACACATTTTCAAGGGGCATTAAAATTTGTTTGAGTTTTCACAAAGGAGATTTCTTTTGATATATTAGGCTTTTCTGAGGCTTTATACTACAGTCAACCAGAATTCTCTGCATAAGGAAAAACACATGTGAGGATTTCTGAATGTGGCTTGGTGGAGATGCGCATTCATTAGGAGCAGTATGCCTCACTGGTGAGCACAGAGTGCCTACCTGCCAGCTTCTCACACCTCAGTGAACTCGGACTCCCAGGCGGCCACCCCAATCATTTTCTGTCTCCCTCCCCTCCTGCTTTGATGGAGTTTTTCCCTTGCATTTGCCCAGGAGCCCATGTAGCCTCACTTAGGCCCATTATTGACTTGATAAAGACAATCAATGTGGTCTTCTGGGGCTATTTTTTCCTCTAAGCACAGCTGAAAACTTGTTTTTCCTCCTGATTAATTTGTACATTAATACTTTTTCTGCTGGCATCTGTTTGGTGTAAAAGAAAGAAACAACACTTTGACAGTATTTGAACTTTAAATAACAGAGCAGAGGTCAGTTAGGTAAGCATGTGCAAAAGTGGAAAGAAAATTCTCTAGGGAAGAATTCATTAGGCTAGGAAATAGGAATAATAGAATTAAAATTGTAGGTCAGCTATGTGGGAGTCCAGCATCTTAACCATCACAAAAGGAACTCAAGCAGTTTACCAAAAAAAAAAAATATACAAAAAAAAAAAAAAAAAAAAAACCAATAAAAGATGGAAAAAATGAGCTGAATAAACAACTTTCTAAGGAAAACATATGAACAACCAAAAGGCATATGATAAAATGCTCAACATCCTTCATCATACAGGATATGCAGATCAAAAACACAATGAGATGCCACTTAACCCCAGTCAGAATGACTAAGATTAAAAATTAAAAAAATGATAAATCCCAGCAGGGATGTGGTGAAAGGGAAACTCTCCTACACTGCTAGTGGGAATGTAAATTAGTGCAGCCACTGTTGAGAACAGTATGGAGATTCCTCAAAGAGCTACAAATAGAACTACCATATGATCCAGCAATCCCACTCCTGAGTATCTACCCAAAGAACAGAACACTTAGTTGGAAAAGGGTTTGTACATCTGTGTTTACTGTGGCATTATTCACAATTGCTAAGACATGGAACCAACCCAAATGTCCACAAACAGAAGAATGTATCGAAAAAGTGTGGCAAATTTACTCTATGAAATATTACTCAGCCATAAAAAAAGAAAAAAACAAACAAGACTCTGGCTTTTGGTGAAAGTAGAAGAGTACAGAAGATTTACTGCTGAGTGAAACAAGCCAGGCTATGAAGGAGAGACATTGCATGTCTCCACTTAATATATACTGACTATCTGCACTCTATAGGTGAAACTGAAAGGCTAGAGGATATAGAAACATAGAAAATGGTTATAGATACCAGATACAGTGTGGGAAGAGGGTGGGAGGAGGAGAGTCTGAGGAAAGACATGAAGGAGACAAATAGAGAGGCAAGACATTTTTGGGATACAGAAATAGGTTATTATCTGCTGATGATAACGTGTATAGTATCCCCAACTAGACCGGTTAGAAATGTGTTCATGTTGGGACATTCACTTTATAAGCTATTTGATGTAGGTGATTGAATGTATACAAGAAATTAATATATAAAAAATTAAAATTGGAGGACTATTTTAAAAAGTAGAACTCTTATGCCTTTTCATATTTTCCTCTATCCTCAAATAGGATAAAAACCCAGGCTACCACAGTGCCACTAGTTAAACTTGGACTCTACTGTTAGTCTTTCTTTTATTTTTTCCTCTTTGTCCTTCTTTTTTATTAAGCAGAATATTATGGTTTTAAAAATGAGAACAAAAGGAAGATTTCAAAACCCTCTTACTGAAATATTATTATCCACAGTTCTGTAAATTTGCTTTGTGGTAGGAAGTCAACCACAAAGAGACAGAAGGATTGACTAATAGACTACCTGTGTAAAAATGATACAGCAGCTCCACTCATTTTAAGATCTTATTTTTAGAGAACCAGCAGTTAGCATAATGGCTATGTCGCTGGATTCTCACGTAGTCGACTGTGGTTCGCGTTCCAGACCTGGTGGCTTAAAACTCATGCTGGGCGCGTGTGCGTGCGTGCCCAAG
Organism: Tupaia belangeri chinensis; assembly: GCF_000334495.1. Classification (NCBI taxonomy): domain Eukaryota; kingdom Metazoa; phylum Chordata; class Mammalia; order Scandentia; family Tupaiidae; genus Tupaia; species Tupaia belangeri. The sequence goes on along the minus strand of NW_006159809.1, from coordinate 983,757 downwards.
ATCCCAAGAGGAGAATGGAGGAGAAGGGATTGTGGCGTGACCATCCCCTCTGGGGGGTGATTTCTCGCTTTCTGTCTCTATGTCTCTCTCTGTCTGTCTGGCGAGCGCACGCGCCCTATAGCGAAAACCTCTCAAAAAAAAAAAAATCTTATTTTTAGTGACCTATGGTTGTTATCAATTGGCTCAATACTTTGCATTCATGTAGCCACTATATTTTTCGTAATTGAGGAAATATGTACAAGAACATAACCATCATGACCATCTGTTGCAAGAGCACTCTGGATAGGTTGGAGACAGGCAGTTGGATATTATTTTTACCTTCCACAAAGTATATCATATAATCAGTTATTAAAAACTAAATTAAAAGGATATTTTAATTTCAAATCATTGTGCCATATTTTCCCTATCAACACTGCCCCTCACTACTTTTTCCATTGCCATAATCTTTATTTCTTGGTCTTTCTGTCTCTTTCTTAAAATTAGTTTTCTCTTCATCTCATCTTCTCTTTATTCAACAAGCTAGAAACATTCCCCCACTTTTAAAACATTATGGTGTAATAACTGATATACAAAGAAATGTATATTCTCACCATACACTTTGATGAGTCTGATCACATGCCAGCCCCTATGACACTGCCACAACAACCAAGTAGAAGTAGAATATACATCTAATACCTCCTAAGTTCCTTGCATCCTTTGTAGGTAGGGGTGTGTGTGTGTGTGTGTGTGTGTGTGTGTGTAAGAAGCAGAGGGGGAGAGGGAGAAGAACACTTAACATGAAATCTTCCCTCTTGAATCTGGAAGTGCACAATACCAAAGTGTTAACTATCAGTGCTATGTTGTACCAAAGATCTCCATAAGTTATTCATCAGTATAATTGAAACTTCATAGCCATTGGGCAATGACTACCTATTTCCACTCCCCAGACCTGGCAGTTATGACTGTATTCTCTATTTCTTTTTTTTTTTTTTTCCTTTTTTTTTTTTTGGAGAGGTTTTTGTGCTCGAGGCACGTGCACTCGACAGAAAGACAGAGAGAGACAGAGAGACAGAAAGCGGGAAATCACCCCCCCACCAGGGGAGATGGCCACACCACAATCCCTTCTCCTCCATTCTCCTCTCAGGATCTTGGGCAAACACGCACACACACCTGGCGTGAGTTTAAGCTGCCGGGTCTGGAACTCGAACCGCAGTTGACTTCATCGGAATCCAGCGACATAGCCATTACGCTAACTGCTAGTTCTCTGTAATCTCTATTTCTAAGAGATTGACCATGACAGATAACCTCATATTAGTGTAATTATACAATATTATCCAGCAATTCCACTTCTGATTATATCCAGATTTAAAATAAGGAGAAGATATATCTAAACTGTTTACTGTAGCAGTATTCTGAATAGCCAGAACATGGAAACAACTTCAATGTCCATCAACAAATGAATGGACAAATATAGTTTCTAAAAATAATAAGCTATGAATTTTATGTATAGACATATAATTAAATATTATTCAGCATTTCAAAAGAGCTAGAAACTCTACCATTTCTAACAACATGGATAAACCTAGAGGACATTTTACCCTGTAAAATAATTCAGTCACACAGGACAAATACTGCATTTGTGGGCTTTTAGAAACTGATAAACTGAAAGCAGACTGGAGTCCACTTGGGCATTATATTGAAATCTAAGAAACAGAAAGGCAATTTTTTGGTGTTGACTATAATACAGATATAATAATTTTTTTTACCAAAGCTTTCTATTCCACTACTTCCTTATGTTCATATTCAGTAGTATGTACCTATCCTAAAAGTTTAAAACATGTCGAAATTTGCAGCAGTGCTGCACTTGCCTTTAATGGAATTTTACCAAATTGGGTATCTAAAACGAATAAGCATGCAGGCAAAATGGTTGAAAATTTTTAACCATCATTTAAAAAAATGTGCAAAGAAGAAAATTAGAAGCTAGATGTAACACAGGATTACATTTGCTTATATTCTTGATTGATAATCTGGCTTCATGCCTTCCTGTTTACCTAACTCCCCCTGGGAATTGCCAAAGGAATTCACAAAATGTGTCCAATTTATGCACTCAAAAAAGCCTTCCTATTGTCCTCATGGGCATTGCATGGAACCTGCCATATGACCCTGCCAGAGGTCAGAGAGCAGTAAGAGTATTTACACTATAGTCACATTGCCAAGGTGCATAATCTTCTTAGAGTAGAATTTAAGTGTATTTTGTTTCTCAGTTTTCTGAGTCTTCATTTATTTAGTCATAAATGGGGATGGTAATTATCCTTCAGAGGCTTTCTGTGTGAACTTAATAGGTGATTGCATGGGAAGCACATGGAATAGCGAGTAAGCACTCAGCGGTTGCTGTTTTTTTTTTTTTTATTTTATTTTTCTTCTGTTCAACCTCCATTTTTCTTTGTTGCTATTTTCTGTAAGATGTTGTCTGCCTTCTTATCTTCACCAACAGAATGTATTAAGACCTGGCATGTTCACAGCCACCTTTTGTGCATTAGAAACAATATTGGGCTTTCCTAGAGAAAGAGATGCAGGTGTGTGTCTTATCAGTGCTGTGCTCTTTATTGTCACACTGTGTCTAACGACGTGGGAGACTGTCTCCCTGTCCATCTCTCCTGTGCAGGGTGTCACATACATAAGTGTAAGGACATAGTCTTTAGTGAAGTTAAGTGAATGTTTTGCACAGCTCCTAAGTTTAAAAAGCAAAGTACTAACACCTGTACATTTGAAGCAAAATATAAAGTGTGCCATTTTCTTCCTCTTCAAAAGCCAAGATAAACACAGTTATTAGCATGAAAAGGGATGCAAAATCTCTTTCTTTTATTTTGCTTCAATTTAAAGGGCCATATATGTCTTATGTGAAAAGCTGATTTCTATTTCATGAAACAGTTTTATATCACCTTCCAGGTGGGTCATTCTTTTGAGCAAAGGGGTATTTTTAGGGTTAAGGGGTTTTGTTTCTATTAATATAAAAATGTCTGAACATTTTTAGATTTTACCTAGGGGAATGATAGCAAATGCAAACTGCCAACTCATATATATGCATCTGAAATTCTCAATCAAGCACTGTGAAGCCTTGTCAGGAGAAATAATTATCCTTTTGATTTAAAGAGTGTATTTTTTTTTTTTTTGTCCCTGGTGACAAAGGAAGCATTTAATTATTAAAAGCTAATAGTAGTCCACAGTTGACATTTAATTTACTTTGTTACATTAAATATGTTGTAGGATATCATGTTTAAGCTTTATCTCAGAACTTTCAGGGTTGTTTCATAGGAGATTAAAATAAATCACTATTGTCCTTGATATTTTTCAGTCACAAGCTTTGGAGTTACTAAAAATCCAATCATTGTCAGTTTCCCTCAAATGCAGAGAAGTTGCAAAACTAATGCAAAGTGCACTATTCTGGCTGTGTGAAGATGGTTTCTGGACCTGGCACTTCCATGAAAGTCATGCATTTGGCAAAGCCATTTAGTTTCTTCTCTTCCTTTTTCCATGTCTATTTCTAGACTTTGGTTAAATACTCTTCAGAATCCATCTTAGGGGCAAATTATACAAGAGCTTTCTTTCTTTTCCTGTTGAAATTTCTATGTACTTGGTCCTTCAAGTAAAACACAAGTAAGTCTCTACCTACTCGATCCTTCAAGCAAAACACAACTGAAAACATCTGTAATGAAATAACTTAAATCAAAATGTGTTGTACAATTTTGGTGGTTTGGCAGTGTAATTGGCAATTGATCAAGGCAAAAGAAAGCTGATCATGATTAATATTGGCATAGACATGGAAAATGGGCACATCCTAAAACTGCTAAAGCCAGTGTGTATATATTAGCAAAATTTTCATTGATGGTAATTTGTCAATATGAATAAAAAACAATACAAATAGCTATTTAAGCCAATGCTTCCACTTCTAAGAATTTGAACTGAGATGATAGGTACAATTACAAAGATGATTTATATCATTACTTAAGAACGTATAGCATACAATTAGTATAGCATAAACAAAATACAAAATATGAAAGCGTAAGTATTAAGGAATAGGAGATTAGGTACATCCATGCTGATGGGACTTTGCACTAGATAATACTGTTAGAGCATGCAGGAGCTCTGGAGTCCAAGAGTCTATTTATTTTTTGACTCTGAAACTACCAACTACTATTTTCTTATGCAAAATCCTTTCTCACTCCAGACTCTGTTTCTGATCCTTTAAAGTAGTAGTAACAATAGTGCTCCATCAGAGAGTTGTGAGAACTAATGAAGGTGTGGTTTGTATTGGGCTCTGCAGTGTTAACTCTCCTTAGTATAAATCCACACAATGGACACGCCTGGGCATCCAGGGACAAAGATTATACAACACCATTCCAGTCGACACGGGGATACTTACTTGCTAAGTTGAAAAAGAAAAAAAAAAAAAAGTAGCTACAGGGCAGCAGAGTATTGTAGTAGTAGTAAAGTAATAGTAAAGTCCAAAGTCCAATTTTGTTTTAAATTTCAACAATGAACAAAATTTAAAGGATTTGCATGTAAGTTATTTTTATTTTCTATCTAATATTTATATACAATTTTTATAGAAAAAAATTTATGCTGCATGTAAGTCAAAGTTTGATTAATAGAATGTGATAGTCATTGAGTTTTAAAGAAAAAAATTGAATTATAGCAAATAACACTGAATTGACTAAAAGATAAAGTATCCATTTCCTAATCCCAGATTGCATTTATGTATTGGAAGACATCACGAGGAAAAGAATCAAACAAATGATAAATATTTTTAAGGTATTTGGATAATACAGGATTATGATAATTAAAAGTGATTCAAATTTCTGCTATAAGTGCATGAAAAGTTTAAATACACACACACACGCGCACACACACACACACACACACACATATATGTCTTTTAATACAAAAATGATCTGGAGAATAGGGGAAGGAGACTTTTTCAGATGCCTGAAGTGGAAAAAGAACTCAATGACGACACAAAAGTGTTATCTAAAACTCAGATGTTGTATTTGCACAAAGACTGTGCTTAGGATGGTTGATGACTATCACGATTGAAGGTGTCCCATATTTACTGCTTGATGGAGCTGGAGTTGAGTCCCTCATGCAAAGCACAAAGTTTGAAAGGCTGATCCATATTTGAAGAAAGGACTTGAAAAACCCTTTCCATTAGCCAAGGAAGCTTAATGTCTAAAGAAATAAGACTCCAGCTTCCTTCCAGAGTGCATAAAAGACCCCGGAGTTGCATTCATTTGAAAACATGGAGAGCTGCACTAAATCCAAGCACTCAGTTCAAGAGTATTTATAGGGAACCAGCAGTTAGCGTAATGGCTATGTCGCTGGACTCCCACGTAGTCGACCGCGGTTCCTGTCCCGGACCCGGTGGCTTAAAACTCACGCTGGGTGCGTGTGCGTGCGTGCCCAAGATCCCGAGAGGAGAATGGAGGAGAAGGGATTGCGGCGTGACCATCCCCCCTGGGGGGTGATTTCTCGCTTTCTGTCTCTATGTCGCTCTCTGTCTGTCTGGCGAGCGCACGCGCCCTACAGTGAAATTCTCTCAAAAAAATAAAATAAAATAAAAAAAAGAGTATTTATATGCAACGTGGAAAACCTGAAGTGCCATGAGAGCAGGTATGGATAATCAGCACAATTACAAAGTACTAAGACAAATGCTGTAAGTCAAAAATAAAAGATAATAAAACAAATATGGGTAGGAGTAGAGAAGAGGGCACTACAAGAAAAATGGCCCAGACGTTTAAAAAATAATTTCTAGAAATATAGTGAAAATTCAGTCTTTGAATAAGATTTACCCTTGGGAGGATAGTTTAAAAATAGTATATTCAAGCATGGACATTTGTGTGAAAGTGAAAAGGGAATCAATCAAAACTTTATGTATCAAAATGTACACTGCAGGGACCAGATTTCATAATGGTTACGTTGTAGGACTCCCACATAGTCAATTGTGGTTCGAGTCTTGGACCTGGTGACTTAAAACTCACTCCAGATCCATGTGCCTGCATGCTCAAAATCCCAACAGGGGAATGGAGGAGAAGGGAGTGCAGCATGGCCATCTCCCCTGGGGCGGGTGGGTGATTTCTCACTTCATCTCTGTCTCTTCAGTGAGTACATATACCCTACAGCAAAAATCTCTCTTAAAATAAATCACAAGTACACTGAATTATAAAAAAGATACAAAAACTATATCCAGAATTACACCAATAATACAAGATTAAAAACATCAAAACAATGTCATATATCATTTCGAAAGACATGTGCTATATCAGTGCCAACAACAGCATTTAAACATGAAATTAAGGGTAAGGCAGGAAGACAGGAATTAGAGAGGGATACCATGGGGCACCAATAATACAAGATTAAAAACATCAAAACAATGCCATATATCATTTCGAAAGACATGTGCTATATCAGTGCCAACAACAGCATTTAAACATGAAATTAAGGGTAAGGCAGGAAGACAAGAAGTAAGAGATGGAAACCATGGGGATACCAACTTCTTAGTAATTATTTTTTTTATTTTCTCTCAAGCTGATAACTAGGGTTATTCTTTTTTGACAACTTTTAGTTTCAAAATATTTCACGATAACCTTTGTTGTTACTGTTAAAGGATAAATATTTGATCATTTTCAAAGACATGCCATGAACTAAAAGATATATCCAAGAGGAGATTACTTAACATTAGAAAAATCTGGTCATATACATTTACCACAATAATGTATTATAGGAAAATGATCAATTCCCTACTAAGAGCCAAGTTTTTATCTTCTCACTGCCATATGACAGTATATAAGTTAGATTGCAGGCTTTTTTTAATTTATTTTTTTATTTTTTATTTTTTTTAGAGGTTTATGCTATAGGGAGCGTGTGCTCGCCAGACAGACAGAGGCAGAGAGAGACAGAAAGTGAGAAATCATCCCCCAGGGAGGATGGCCATGCTGCAATCCCTTCTCCTCCATTCTCCTCTCGGGATCTTGGGCACGCACGCACACACGCCCGGCGTGAGTTTTAAGCAACCGGGTGCGGGACGCGAACCGCGGTCGACTACGTGGGAGCCAGCGACATAGCCATTACGCTAACTGCTGGTCCAAGATTGCAAGCTTTATACATATTTGTAGAAGGGAGAAAGAGAAGGAAGAAGGTAATTATGAGGGCTATCAGGGTATCCATAAGATGTTAGGAACGTCATAAATGATATTAGTTAATATAAATGGAATAGAATATGGACGTTATCAAAAGGGCAAGAATATAAAATCTTGAAAGTGAAAACAGAAACACATGCATTTGATGTATAGAAATTAAGATTATGGACTTCTTGGTTCATGTGTGCCAATATTTCTATGTCATCATTGCACATGATATTTGATATATTTTGAAAAGAAAACTACATTCACACGTTTGGGAAAAGGTTGTATTTTTGATACTGATATTTAACTTGATTTGTCAGAATCTACATTTGACCTATCATCATAAACCTATGATGTGAAATTCTTCTGTCTTAAGGAATTTTTTTTTTTTCAATTTGCCAGAAGGTATGTGTGTTCACTGGGGATGGCCAGAGAGAAAGAAGGAAAGTGAAAAAGCACCCTCATGGGAAATAGTCATGCCTCTGTCCCTTCTCCACCAGTTTTCTTTCCTCTAAGGATCTTGAGCACACACACCTGGTGTGCTTCTCAAGCTGCTGGGTTCAGGACTCAAAGTACATATTTGTTGTGTAGCATACAGCTTACATAGCCAACAGACCAGTAACTGGCTCCTTAAGGAATTTTTATCTACTTTCTCATACTCATCATTAAAGATTTCCATTTGTATTCCTGAGAGAAAACCACCCAACCACCTGAGGTCTTGTCAAAAGGATCTAACCTGCATCTGATCAAGCATCTAAGTCAGTGGTCAATCTGCAGAAAATTCAAAGACAGAACTGTGCTATGAGCATAATGAACTGTACTGTGAATACTCTACTAGCAAAGTCTAGACTAGAAAATTCTATAGGTCAAATTACTTGGGCTCTTCAACACATACACAAGGAAATAAAGAGCGAAAGGAGAAACTGCTGAATAAAACAGACTTAAAAAGTGTCAAGTTAAAAATAATGAACCTAGTGAACAATAGTGTCAAGGGAAGTGCACTTAGGGGAAAAAAGTATATAAAAAGATACAAGGAATTACTAGTGTATAAATCAGTTGCCTTGAGAGAATGGAGGAAAAGGGGTAGTGATAAGAAAGAGGTGTGGAGAAAGGCTTCTGGGGCATCTGGCAAAATTCTGTTCTGTGGACCATCTGGCGGTTAAAAAGTGTTTGTCTTATAAGAATTCACTAAGTTGTATGTTTTAAGTAGTTTTCTGTCTGTCCTGTATTACAATAAAAAGTTCACAAAAACTGAGATTTATGTTTGACTCTCCCACTAGGAGAGATTTATTTATTTATTTATTTTTTACAAATGTTTCAAACTGTATATGATATATTGTTAGATGCCCAAGAGTTTGAAACTAGTTTCTTTTTTGGTGAAATAAGCATTTTGTCATAGTATTTTAAATGTCTGTAGTTACACTTGAAATTACTTTTTACTATATTGAATATCAACAGCAGGTCTCATATATTTTACTGGAAGAGCTAATCTTTTTTAATCTTTTGCAGCTTTTCTGTTTTCTTATGTTTTACCTACACAAGGGGTCTTCCGATGTTCATGAAAGATGCATATTATGAAAAAACTATAAATATTTTTGTGCCAAAATAAACTCAAACTTTAATTCCATATATCCATGATCTTTTTGAAGTTTCTTTGTACATTAAAAATCAAATATAGCTAGACTATATATTTATATAGTTTTAAATTTTGCCAGAGGGTATATGGGCTAACCAGGGAGAGTTAGAGAGGAAGAGGGGAGAAAGCATCCCCCAATGGGAATATGTTACACCACAATCTCTTATTCTCCATTTTTCCCTTGTTTCAAGATTTTAGACATGCACACATATATATCTGGCATGTTGCTCAAACAACTGAGTCCAGGATTCAAACTGCACTGTCAGCCATGTAGAATCCAGCCACTTAAAGCCACCACTCTATGGTCTAACCCTAAACTATATTTTTCTTCTTCTTCTTCTTCTTTTTTTAATTTGCCAGAGAAGTGTATACCTCTTCAGACAAAGAGAGAGAGAGAAAGTGAGAAAGCAATCCTCACTCCAGGAGGGATGTTCATACCACAATCCCTTCTCTTCCATTTCTCTCTCCCTTCAGGATTTTAAGCTCATACACGAACAACCCCAAAATGTTTCACAAGCTGCCAGGTGTAAGACTCAAACCACATAGTCAGCCATGTGAGATCCAGCCACCTTAACTCCTACACACTGGCTGGCCTGACCATATTTTTCATATAGCCAAATTATTTTTGCTTTTAAGATAAGCATTTAAGTCTATTGATATCATTGAAGCTTTAGATTTGTTTGTATTCATTTTTATGATATTATTTTGTGCTTTCCAATTTTCCTAATTTTTTCTCTTAACATCTGATTTTTATTACAATTACTTTTTCTCTATTAAGAACAGAATTATTCATTCAATTTCTATTATAAGAAGACTCTATTAAGAACAGAATTATTCATTCAATTTATTTTATAAGAGGTAGGATAAATTAACATGGATATTTAACTTCATAAGTATAATCATTTTTAATATTTTTTATAAAAATACAAATATTGTAGAATTCTTATGCTTCTCAATTATTCTTGATTTATATGACATATTTAACAAATGTTAATGACCCAAATAAATTTAATAACATTGCATTGTTTTTCTATGTGAACCATTTATTTTCACAACCAGGTATTTTCCTTTAGAGTCTTATTTCTTCTTTTAAATTAATTATTTAACACTTTTTAAAAGACGGTCAATAGGTCTTAGGTTGTCAGGGTTTTTATTTTTCCTCTTTGAGAATGCCTTATATTTTTCTTCTTTGGTCAATTATTTTACTGAGTTTCAATTTAAATACAATAGTTAAAATTCTCAGAGAATTTTTAGATGAACAGAGTTTTTTTGTCATTTATTGTAGTTGAGGATTCATCCTCAGTAAAATAATTTTTTGTAAGTATTTGGATTTTTTTTGCAAGTGCTAATTTTATGTCCTTTAATTTTTGCAATATCCTTACTATGTGTGTTTTCATGTTAATTCTGACTGAAATTCGTTAATCTCTCTGACCTGGTTTGATTTTTTTAAGGTTATTATTTATTTATTTTTACCTTTACTAATACTTCTTTCATTTTGCTTTATTTTATTTTATTTTATATATTCAGTCACTGTACATTACCATAGCTTGTAAAAAGAATTTTCCCAGCATAAATATACTGCACACCAGACTAGTAAAAGATAACCATATGTGTTATCATCAACAGACAACCCTCCATTTCTGTTTCCCTTAAATGTCTTGTCTGTTTTTCTTTCTGATTTCCTTTCTCTCACCCTACCCCCTTCCATCTTTCTCCCACAGTGTATCCAGTATCTGCAACATTTGTCATGTTTCTATATCCTCCAATCTTTCAGTTTCTGCAATAGAATACAGAAATTCAGTATAAATTAAGTGGGGACATATAGTGTCTTTTTTTTTAATTTATTTTTTTATTGTAATTTTTTTTCCATCACAACACACAAATGAATTTTCCATCCAAAATACATTGTGCATTGGCTCAATCAAGCACATCAACATACATGTTCTCAGCAAATAATTTCCCAATTATTACATCCTGCATACCTTGCCTTTTGTTTTGCCATCCTAGATTCCCCATCCCCCTCCCTCTGCTATGTCCCATCCTCCTCCCCCATGGTCCCTGGCATCCACGGTTGCCCTCCATGCCTTCCCTCCCCATTTCAAATGATCTGTCAGTGAACTTAATTAGTCTAAATATATCCAATAGTTATCACAGCTGACACATACCTATACATGAACTCAAGTCTGACTTTAGGCATAAACCCCAGTGAGTAGAAAAAGTATACTATAAAGTAGAACCCAGCTGGGCCCATACAGCTCACTGCAGCCATCAAATATCCATTTTTTTTTAAATGGTACGAATAGTTTTACCATTTTTTTTTGTTGTTGTTGTTACCTAACATTCATTCCCTGAGCATCATCACAACGTACTAAATGTAATTTCCCATCTAGAATAGACTGCATAGTGACTTAATCAAGCATGTTATCATCAATAATATTCCATTTCTACTTTCATGCTTATGTATATATATATGTTTTTTTTCTCTTCCTCTTTTTTTCCCCTATGTTTGTCCCTCTGCCCTTTCCCACTCTCCCATTACAATATCTCTGCTATATACAGTTGTCTTCCAGAAGAGTTATTGAAAA
>NW_006159809.1:916798-971815 GCF_000334495.1 Tupaia belangeri chinensis | reverse complement strand
GTAGAGAACCTCCCCCTATACAATATTTTTCTCAATGGGTTTAAGAGAGCTAAAGTTTTTTTTTTTTTTTTTTTCTGTTACTTACAATTGCAATTTCTTCATCCTTGTTTTCGGCCTCAGCTTGCCGCCTGCGGCAGCCGACAACCACACACAGGCCCGGTGGCCACTCGCAGACGCAAGCCGGGCCATCCCGCGCCGGAGAGGCAACCCTGCTGTTTGGCCCGGAGGGGGCCCCCTGAAGTTTGATATTTTGTGAGATATGTTCAAATTGAGTATGTCTTAAAAATGTCTTTCTTCTGTTGTATTCTGAAACTCAAAATATGCATATGTTATGTATTTTCCCTTTGATCTTCATGTCTCTATTTCTCTACCATCTTTATAAAATAATTTTAAACTTTTACCTATATTTTTAATAATTTTTCTATATTTTGTATTTCACATCTCTCTCTTCATCTATATCTTTTCTCTGCTTAGTCTGAACATTACATTTCTGTTTTGTTAATTTTTAATTTTAGCAATTCTATTTTGTTCTTTTTAAAACATGGTGTTTTTTTATAGTCTTTTCCTGCTTTATTATAATTCCCAAATCCTCATATTTCTTTCAACATTTTCATCTCTTTTCCATATTGCCTAAAAATTTAAAGGCCTATCTTTGCTGTATGTTGTGTTTGTTGACTATTACTCATGGCTCATTAGTTATTTTTGCTTGCAACCTTAGACTTCTTGAAACAATCTGTGAGAAAAACAACTTCTAGTAGTAATGAAGACCAAGGCCAGAGAGGAGATAGTATCCTGGATATTTGGTTGGGTCCAATCTATTTATAGAGTTTTTAAACATGGAAGAGGGAATCAGAGAGTGGATCAAAGATTCACATGAGAACCCCACCCATCATTGGCCATGAGCCGAGGAATGCTCTAGAGGTTGAGAGCAACTTCATCTTTTTTTCTTTTTTCTTTCTTTTTTTTTTTGGAGAAGTTTTTGCTATAGGGCATGTGCACTCACCAGAAAGACAGAGACAGAGAGACAGAAAACGAGAAATCACCCCCCACTGGGATGGCCACACCACAATCCCTTCTCCCCTATTCTCCTCTCGGGATCTTGGGCACGCAAGCACACACGCCTGGTGTGAGTTTAACCCCCCAGGTCCGGGACTTGAACTGCGGTCGAGTACATGGGAGTCCAGCGACATAGCCATTATGCTAACTGCTGGTCCTGAGAGCAACTTCACCTTAAATAAAGTGTGGGAAGAGGGTGGGAGAAGAGGGAGAGTGTGAGTAAGACATTAAGGAGAAAAATATAGAGGCAAGATATTTATGGGACACTGAAATGAATTATCTGTTGATGATAACACATATAGTGTCCTCAGTAGACTAGTGTGAAGTGTATTCATGTTGGGAAAATTCACTTGACAAGCTAAGTGTTGTATAGTGATTGAATGTACAAAAAAAATTAAATAAGTTAAAAGAATTTTAAATGACTCAGCAAGAAAATGCAGATCTAGTTCCTCCAACTATAGAGGACCAGGTTCTGCTAATAATCTTAATGTGCAGGAAGTAGATTCTCTTACAGCATTCCCCAAAACTAGCACAGCACTGGTGAGACCTGCACCAGACCTCTTACCAACAGAGATCTAAGATAATATATTTGTATTGCTTTCAGCCATTAAACTCACGGTAACTTGTTTTGTGCAGTAGCAGAAAACAAATACAGAGTCATTCTTCCAAAAAGGGTTTGGAGTTGTGTGACATCTAGCAGAAGAGACTCTTTAAACCTATTTCATTACACATCATTTCTTTTTCAAGCAGATAATGTGAATTCAGTACATAAACCAGTGTCTTATGGGTCTATATTCATAAACGATCATAAGGTTTGTGTGTGTGTCCATAAGTGCTCCTGAAATTATAATGTTGTTACATTTATCATGAATTGAAAACATCATAAGTCAAAAATGTATCTCACACAATGAATTTAACAAATATCATGTTTGCCTAGCTTATCTCTAATGTTCTCAGAATACTTACACTATGCTATAGTTGGGAAAATCATGTACAAAGAGCCTGGAGTATATGGTACACTGTGTCCTATCAGTGATCTGTTATTGTGATTAGGAGCCGCAGCTTGTGATTGAGAGTCTGACTGGGAGCTGCAGCTTGCTGCTCCTGCCCATCAAGGTGGAAGGGTTTCGTGCTACATATTGATAGCCCAGGTAGAGATCAAAATTCAAAGTATGTTCAAAGTATGGTTTCTATGAAACCTATCTGAGTTTCACATAGTGAAGTCAAAATGTTGTAAGATGAATCATAAGTTGGAACCCATCTGTGTGGTGTGTGTGTGTGTGTGTCTGTGTGTGTATGTGTATATATATATATACACATACACACACACACATATATATATATACACACACACACACACACACATATACGTGTATATATATATATATATTTACCTTGTACAAGCCATGATTTGATCTCCAATAGAAAGCAACTAGACTTAGAAAGATTTGGTATCCAATGGAAAGCATTTATATTTAGCAAGCTGGCTACTTCTCTTGAATTATGTTTATGAATCTGAGCATTTCCTTTATGTCTTAAGAGCTTAACTATGGGGCCAGCAGATGAGCAGGTGGCATGGTGGTTAAGAGCTCTGGATGCCCATGTGGCAGACCAGAGCTTGAGACCTGAACTTGGTGGCTTGCTTTCTCACTATCCCTCTCTCTCTCTTGCTCTGTCCTTCTCTGGTCTGATTAAAACAAGTAAATAAATAAATACGGCTAAATTTAAAGAATTCTAAAAAAGAAAGGCGCTTAACTATGCATGCCTATGTATATGTATGATAGATTTTTTTTATTACACATATTTATAATTTTTAGAAATGCATAACAGAAATAGAGCAATACAAATCTCATGTGATTCTTGCTCAACATACATTTTTCACACTATTTTTATTTATAATTTAAATGAAAATCTACATGGGACAGTCCCTTAGCTCAGTGGTTAAGAGATCTGTGTCCCATGTGGCCAAATTACAACCCTGACAGCTTGAATGGCAAGCAAGCAGTGTGTTCCTATGTTCCCCAAATCCTGATGAATGGAGAAATGGAAGAAAAAGAATTATGGTATGACAGCTCCCCACTGGGAGGGATGCTTTCTCTCTCTGGCAAGTACATGTACCCTCTGGCAATTAAAAAGAAAAAAACCTTAACATAAGAAGAAGAATGTATTAGTATGTATTAAATTCATATTAATTTTATTACATTAACATTTCTATTTATCCATATATATTTTTTTGGGGGGGGAGAGGTTTTTGCTATAGGGCACATGCTCATGCCAGAGAGACAGAGTGACAGAAAGTGAGAAATCACCCTCTCCCTCCCCCCCACCCACCCAGGAGAGATGGCCACACCACAATCCCTTCTTGTCCATTCTCCTCTCGGGATCTTGAGCAGACACACACACATGCACACATGCCTGGTGTGAGTTTAAGCCACCGGGTCCAGGACTCAAACTGTGTTCAACTACATGGGAGTCTAGCGACATAGCCATTTTGCCAACAGATGGTTCTTTATTTATCTATGTTTTTTAAATAGTTCATGACAATTTTTTTTTAAGAGAGAAAACTGCATAAAAAAAATTGGTCTTTATGAGAGTGAAGTTAGAAACCAAAAGTTACTCTAGATATTGCTAGTAGGATTTTACTGTGGCAAATTATAGGTTTGTACAAATTTTCTAAGGGCCAGAGTACAATCAGAGAAGTCTGCAGATGAATGATTCTTAGGGCTTATGTAGTGGCTAAAGGAAATTGGAAGTCTCAGATACTGCCACCATTATCAACCTCAGCAGCCAATTCTTGGAAGTTTGGTGTCATCCATAAAATTGTAGCTGCTAACAATTTTCTTATTCTTTGCAAATTTGACAGGGATATCCTTCACTGATATTCTCACATGATCTGATAAAGGTAAGGGCATTCTGGAAAACATAATTCTACATTTTCAGAAGAGACTGTAGGAAAGGGTAGTATTGAGGAAATGTTGACAGAAGATACAATAATTCAGCAAAGCTACCCCATTGTTTACTCAGGATCCAAATACAGTCTTCTACCTTCATTTAAATGCATAAACTATAAAATAGAAATAGCTTTTTTCCCCACCTAACTTGATGTAACAATCTATCACACAATAAACATTTGCTTATGCTCTCCCAAAAAATGTGCAGACATAAATTTTCAGAAGTGATATCTATGTGGAAAATACCTGTGTAATATATCTCTCTTATAACTCAATTATGATCCTCCATGATATATCTGGGGATGTAGATAGAGTTACGGTCTAGTAACAAATACACACCAAATAGTAGTGGGCGCACATCAGAAAGGCTATTTTTAAGTCGTTCCATTTTCATGCTTCAGTGAGTTTTTCTGCCCCATGTCTTCTTCACTTAGGGACCTATGCTAACAGAGGTTGTCTCATCTTGAATGGTGACAATCAGGACAGCCAAGGGAAGGGAAATGGAAAATTGAGCACCAGCTCATACATATTTTAACAAGTCACTTCTGTTCATATTTCAGTCAATTCAAGTCTCAGGGTCACATCTAACTCGAAAGGAAGGAGACTGTGATCTTTCAATATTCCCACTTATAAAAGGAAACCAGCTATCAGTGACCAGCAGTGATGTTTACCAGAGTAACCAGTGGTACAAATTAGAATTTTGCAAATGATACTAATCAAGGAGGTTTAAAAAAAAGGTACATTAAATGTGCTCAACACATTTCATGACCATATATATTTTTGTATATTTAGTATCAGAAAGAATTTATTTTCAACCATTATTTATTTTGTTATTCAAGGTCATAATTAGAAATTTTGTGGTGAAAGAATGTTACAAGATTAGCTTATTTGTCCTCTTATCCTAATCAGCATTTAATTTTTTTTTAAATTTGTCTCCCCAAACATTACTAAATAGTACCAGCAACATTATCACTCTATTGTAGAAGTTACATTTTTAAGATACTTTCTACTTAAGAAATTTCTCAGAAAATACCATTTGGGCATTTATTCCATTTTAGAATGGTCATTAAAGACATTTAGCTAAGATCAGTCAGTTTTGATTTTTTTTTTTTTTTTTTGGAAAGGTTTTTGCTGTAGGGTGCGTGCACTTGCCAGAAAGACAGAGACAGAGAGACAGAAAGTGAGAAATCAACCCCCAGGAAAGATGGACACACCACAATCCCTTCTCCTCTATTTTCCTCTCAGGATCTTGGGCATGCACGCACATGCACCTGGGGTGAGTTAAAGCCACCAGGTCCGGGACTCAAACCGTGGTCGACTACATGAGAGTCCAGCAACATAGATACTATGCCAACTGCCGGTCCCAGATAAGTCAATTGTTTAAAGAATTATCATTTAACTTTATTTTATTTATTTTTTAATTTGACTATAGAGGGACAGAGGGAGAGAAAAGGTGAGAGAGAGAGAGAGAAAAAATGAGAAAGTAAGCCACCAGGTCTGGGACTCGAACCACAGTCTAGCGCCCTTAATGACCACACCACCTGCTGAAACCAAGATCAGTGATTTTTAAGATGTGATTTTTAAAACCTTAACAATTTAAGGACAAATTTGAGTATTAAACTACAGATCATTTAAACCAAGAAGAGTAAAAGAAGAAAAAAAGAAAAGGCAATACAACACAATAGGATTAGACTGTTGTCCAGAGTCCAGAAAAGGTACACGAATATACTCAATGAATGAATAGGAAATACTCCACAAAATGTTTCTCTATCCCACAACCCTTTTCTTTGTGCAATATATAACACTTGAGGAACTATGAGAATGATTAAAACAAAGAAAAAAGAAGAAAAGAAAAAGAGAACAATGATACCATCATGCTTGTTTACAAGCAACATAAACAACATTCCTCAGAAAATGAGGTATCCTCTGAACCCTTCTTTTTTGTCATGTTTATACTATCACTTTTTTTTCCTCCTCCCTGCCCTTCCTCCCTCTTTTTCCATCATACTATGATATCTCCAACTGTCTATGCAAAGAAATATAATGATACATATATGGGAATCAAAACTTCTTGAACAGAGTTTATCTATGAACGTATCATCTATTTTGCTTAAAAAGAAAACTATAGGGACAGAGATTGTAGATCTTTGACAGGAAAGAGGAATTAGAATTTACAATCATCTCATCTTTTTTGCTACATTTTAAAAATGTTGGTTGCTTATTCAACACATTTAAGAAAATAAAATTAGAAAGCAACATCACAGGTATAGCAGTCAGATGAAATAGAACTCTCTTTTAGATGAAGGGCAAGTGAGCACATTGAAGACACAGGATGTAGAAAAGCAGCCTTGATATGGAGGATAAAATTTGGTGAAAGGGGGACCAGCATTTAGTGTAATGGCTATGTCGCTGAACTCCCACATAGTCAACCACGTTTCAAGTCCTGGACCCAACGGCTTAAACTCACACCAGGCGCGCATGCGTGCGTGCCCAAGATCCCGAGAGGAGAATGGAGGAGAAGGAATTGTGGCGTGACCATCCCTCCTGGGGGGTGATTTCTCGCTATCTCTCTGTCTCTCTGTCCTTCTGGCAAGCGCACGTGCTCTATAGTAAAAATCTCTCCAAAAAAAAAAAAAAAAAATTGGTCAAAGGTTTCAAATGCTGGAAGGCAGAAACTGGAAGAGATGACATTTGAAAGAGGACAATCACGTTCTCTTCTGATATGAGAAGGAAGGCTGGAAAGATACGGTAAAAAGAAATGTTGAGATAAAAGCAAGTATGAGATTTCCTGATAGAGGGCATGAGCTCCTTTGTAAAGCAAGAAATGATATTATTTACTGCCAATGATGGGCAGGTTCTTCATTAAAGGATGGTACTGCAAAAAGGCAGATACTAGTTGATTAGCTAGAGTGAAGGGTTTTACCACAACAATAAATGAACACAAGGATCAACAGAGTCTCAATTGATCTCATAGGATTTGAAATTGAATTTGGTTTCAACCTTATTTCCTTTGCCCAAATCATGATGATTCAAGATAATATTGTTGCAGGGATGAAAAATAAGTAAAGTGCCATCTCAAGAACATAGTCAGACTAAATCTGAAGAAAGAGAAGGCTTCCAACACTGATCTCAGAATCACAGAATGTCAGCCTTAGGAAGCTTTTTTTAATAATCTAATGCTCATTTCTAATATTTTTTTTGGGGGGGGAGTTTTTTGCTATAGTCCACATGCATTCACCAGAAAGACAGACAGGGACAGAGAGACAGAAAGCAAGAAATCATCCCTCAGGGGGCATGACCACGCTGCAATACCTTCTCCTCCATTTTTGTCTTGGGATCTTGGGCATGCACACACACGTGCCTGGTGTGAGTTTAAGCCATTGGGTCCAGGACTCGAACTGGTCAACCACAGGGAGTCCAGAGACATAGGCATTAGGCCAACTGCTTGTCCCATTTCTAATATCTTCTATAACTTTCTAGACATGTATTTGGCCTCTGCTTAGGGACACGGTTTAATGAAAGGCTGTTGTCTGTCTGCCTGAGCCCTGAAGCATGGAAGTAGTGGGTGGTTAGCAGATCCGGTGATTTGAACGGTCTTTAAAACATTACGCCACAAACTAGGACATACTTAGCTCCCTGCCCTTCCAATGAGGACTGTAGTGACTTACTTCCTCATTTTTCTTCTATATGAAATTTTCTCAGATATTTAAAGTTGGCAATCAGGTTAATGTTTCCATAACTTGTGAGACTACTGTCCAGTCTATGAATACCTCCTCACATTTGTCACCCATTAAGGTTCTTTTACAGCTTACAGTTTGGGTGACTGGTGGTTCCAGTTTGCCTACACAAAGGGATCCCATGGTACATCACTTTCAGTAATAAAACCAGGAGTCTTGTACAAATTAGCCAAGCTGGTCACCTTACAATATCTATGCTGCACCTGCGGTTCTCAATCATGACAGGATAGTAAACTTCTCTAAATCTGGTTTTCATCTCTTCCTTCTTTTACTAACAACTCCTGTAGAAAAGATGCTAAAGACCAAATCAATAGGCAGTCGTAGGAGGGTGATGGCATAAGAAACAATTTAGATCATTTGCAGACAGATTGTCAGGACCAAGTTAAAAAAAAAAAATCCTCATTCTAGTCTCGTATACGTTGAGTGCTTCATAAACTGACTTCATATACTGTTTTTATGCCATTTCAGGCATTCACTGCTTTATCTAAACCAGAACCACAACCATGATGAAGAGACAGTAGAAGATTAGTTAATGCACATTTTTCATACTTGCCTAGTAAGACCATGTTTAGAAAGCAAAGACATTTTCTTTATTTAAAATGTAAGGAGGGGACTGCTTTCCTACCTTTCTACAATGTTCTGTTCTTAAGTGTCTCCTAACTTCAAAGTTTACTCCAATCCGTTAAAATACCTCAGGGTGCAGAATTTTTTTTTTTTTTTTAACCAAAAGCATATTCTTGTTTTACAATCTACCCATTCCCATGGACTGGGATTCTTGAAGATAAACATGCCAAGTCAGAATGTTTACTTATGACCTCCACTCTTAAAGAATTGTCATGAATATCAATATTTTCAAAGAAATATAAGTTCCAAATCTCAAGTGACATTGGAACTAAGTGATTTCTTAAAGATGATTATTTTCAGGTAAATCTTAGCTGCAAACCTCATTTATTGACCCCTGTCCATTTTGGTAGGAAGTTGTTAGGTAGTTGGCTCCACTAATGGATGCTTTCTGTCCTACACCTGGCACCTGCATTTTTAGTTCCTTTCCAGGCAGAGGTCTCCACAACTCATGAGAAGATTCACTGCCGATCATAAGCAATGATATTTCTTTTGGAGAAATTTTATTACAGTGAGAGGTCCAAAGGAGAAAGGGTCATTTAGATTCTTATATGTTACTATGTCAACAATGACCTCATTCATGCTAACTACATATGTACGTATAAAGTACTTATACAAAAGATTGGCATATCAGAAGTGCTCAAAGGATGGCAGCTGTTATTAACTGTTATTAGCACTGCACTGTAATAAATGAATATTTTCACATAATATAAATGGTTCAAGCCTATGATAAGATGTAGAAACTACATAGCAGAGAATATAGAAACTATCTATAATTATTCTTTTCAGTTATTTTGCTGAATAATTTGTGTATATTTTTAATTATGCTCCTCATAAAAGTTAGAGTTCCTTGACACTGTTTCGTGATTTCACATATTCAGTTAATGACCGCTCAATCTTTTCTCCCGTAGATATTACTTAACATGGTGTTATTAAAGAATCGCTTAGTAACACATGTCAGTAATTCCTACAATTATTCTAAAGCAATTCTGGTATCAACATCCTTTTACCTCAAGTTCTTAGCAAAGTCCAAATGATTTTCTTATGATCAAATTCTAGAAGGAAATCTTTGGGTCAAACAGTACAAGGTATTTATTTTTGAAAGAGACAGATACAGAAAGAATTAGATAAAACAATAGGTACTCCCATGAGGATCTCACAACGCCACAAACCTCTCCCAGCCTCCCTGCCAGGTTGGATCACAGCAGCATGTGGGCCCACCCACTGCGGTCAGGTGAAAGCAGGATCCTCAACCAGGTTTCCCATATGGCCCACGGTCTCCCATATGGCTCCAGTATTATGCAATGGCCCTCTACCACTGTGCCGCTGTGGCGATGTTCAAGACCACAATTTTAAAACATGGTCTTCATATTGTAAAATTTCCCTCAAAGAAGATATTGTGTATACACACACACGCACATATGATATGTGTATATATACACGTGCACACACATATATATGTACACGCATATGTATATATACATGTATATGTGTCTATATATATCAGTAGCATGCACTTTCCACATCTCAAATGCTTATAAATACATATATACTTATAAATGTATATCTACATCTATTTATTTAGTCCTCATTTACCTGTTAGCTTTTGTCATCTAAGTTTTTAAAATTCTTTCTAAGAACATTTTTACATAATTCAAAAAAAGCTTCAATTCAGTGATAGATACAGAATGTATCTTTTTAAAAATAATATTATTTATTTAATTCTATTTGTTATTGATATATATATACTTTTTTTTTTTTGACCACCAGAGAGAGAGAAAGGGAAAGCGAGAAAGCAAGCCACCATGGACTTGAACCATGGGCGGCCATGCGGGAATCCTGCACCCCTATCCACCATACCACCTGCTGGCCCCAGGTACAGAACATATCTAATGGGCAGAACACTGCTATGACAAACCCATACATGACCCAGTCAACAAGTGGCAAAGAAACAAACCTGTCTTTGAATGCCAAGCCTAAAATTCTCACTGCTTTAACCAGCAGAATTAACCTGTCAATAAGCAGATTTCTTAAAATATAGCAGTCGCAGTTAGGGTCAGTCTATTTTAGAAAATCTCATTTGGCATTTTACCTAAAGTAAGCCAAAGAAGTCGATGAACAAAGTCAAAAATAAATATACTTGCTGAGGTCCTGAGTCAGTGGTCTTTGAAATATATAACTTTTCCCCTTGTGTGTTGCTTGAGGTTTGCTGAATAATATTATGTGAGGCTTAGTAATTGTTTGGTAAGTTGATTGACAAGCATTACTTTGAGTAAGTAATTACTTGTCATTCATCAGTATTTTAAGGCAGACTGTGTAGTTAGGTTGAGAGTAAAGTCACTTAAGGTTTTGGGGTTTAATGTTTGATTTTCCAGTGATTTATGTCTGGTTTTACTCTATTAAAAAAAATTAGACCATAAAACTGTCCTAATAAGGATTTGGGCTTTGGCTAGAGGGGAAAAAATGAGAATGAGAGCCAACTTGTTTTATTACTAAGACAAGACTGATTTCTTATCAGCATAATCACCTAACATCCAGGATGCAGGTCTTAATGCAGTCAAAATTGAAAACTGTCTTGGCTATAGACCTAGAAAACAAATTCTTTTCAATCACTAGTTTCTTCAGTCTTTAGGAAAAGAAACACATTCACCAACAAACTAAATTGTAGATCAGAATTGTGTGATGCATAAAGTTATAAAATATGATTTTTTATGGACAAAAGGCTAATATTCAAGAGCTAAATAAAAACTATTGCTAGAAAGTAGATGGGAAAAGAAAATAAAGTTTTTTAGACTTGCTTATACAATGGACTCTTTGGATATCAAAGTATACGAATTTAGCTTCAGAAATCTCATCAGATGCAATGTAAATTTTTACAGAGTATTTGTTGGAACATGGCTGAACTAGTACAGTATCTTGCATTTTTTTTTAGCAGGAATTAAATCCTTGCCAGCACCAAAGTGCAGTGATAAATGCCCTCATGTACCTGATTCTGAGCCCCAGTACAGCCTCCTGGTAAGATGGTAAGATAGTCTATCTTTCAAACATGGAGAATAATATGTGGCAGAAGAAAACACATGGCATCCTTGCTGACTTGTCAAATGTCTCTCTCTCTCACATCTGTTTTTCATACATGAAAGCAGTGATCATATTATTAAAAGAGTGAAGCAGTACAGTTATGGGATCTAATGACCTAGGTTTTAATCCTGGTCCATCCACTAATTATTTGTGTGACCTCATGCAAGCACTTCATTGTTAAGTTGCATCAATTGCCCCAACAATAAAATAGAGATTTAACTCTTATTTCATGAACTTCCTGCAATAGTCATATAAATTACTCACTCTGATAAAATATAACTTTCATTATCATTTCTTTCTCCAGAAATTTTAGAAAAATCATTAAATTTAATTAAATTTATTTTTTATTATCATTTTACTGAATATATGACTATGCTATTTCCACTTGCATTTAGAAAAGTTCTGATTGTTTCATCCATGTCCCTGTAGGAGGAATTGATGATATCTATTTGTCATAGGAGTAGTTAAGTTACACAGGTATCACAAAAGTCATCTGAAGGTCAACCATAGTGATGAGGACATAATGTAATACTTCATGGTGCTGAGGGCATGTGGAATGTCCTGGGTTCATGTCTTAGGTGTCCTTGTGCATGCTAGACATACATGTGGGCCCTTGTTTCTGGCTGGCTGAGGGTAGATCAATCTGAGAACGTCCCGTTAGAGGGCCTCTTTGTCTCCCTCTCTCATAAAACAACAACCAAAAAAAAAAAAACTTAAAAAAAATTTATTTTTTATGGTGAGTCCAGAAGCTAATGTAATACCCTGTTCCAATCTCTTTGGACATTGTGTATGCACTCTCAGGATCAGGCAGGCATATGAACAGTAAACTGTGTGATGTCTCAGAATAGTTACATTTATTATATACATTCTATCCTCTATTGCTTCATATTTCACTCTGATAAAGCTCTCTAAATCTTTTTCCTTGAAAGATTTAGAATAAACATTCACAAGGAATAGAGGTTATGATCTGAGCCTATGGATTAATCCCAAATGACTTTATCAAAGGAATATACGAATGAGTAACAATTGTTTCTAGCATTGCAAGCCATAAACCAGACAGATATGTTGAGAAATGTCTGTAAACTACCCTGCAGGTTAGATCATACTGAGAACAGAGTCCATGACTTTCAGTTTGGAGGACAAGCCCAAATGGGTATGATGAGAAATTATATTCAAGGGATCAGCAATTAGCATAATGGTTATGTTGCAGGACTCCCATCTAGTCAACCACGGTTCGAGTCCCGGACCCGGTGGCTTAAACTCACGCTGGGTGCGTGTGCATGCGTGCTCAAGATCCCGAGAGGAGAGTGGAGGAGAAGGGATTATGGCATGGCCATCAATCCTGGGGGGTGATTTCTCGCTTTCTGTCTCTCTCTCTCTCTCTGTCTGTCTGGCGAGTGCATGCGCCCTATAGCAAAAACCTCTCCAAAAAAAGAAAAAAAAAATTATATTCAAAAGACACGTGGGCAATCCTGCCTTAAAATACTGCTTTGATAACTGATGGCAGAATGTATGAAGAAAGGGGGGGTGGAGGAGAGTAGAATAAATCTAAGTATCACTAATGATTGAAGAAATGGTCCGGGTATTGGAGTTCCACAGAGCAGTCCCTCCCCAGTGCTGAGAATTTGCATTTAACCGAATGCCTGTCAGAGCAAGAAGTGACAACTGCCTTAAAATGGGTTCAGATGTGTGGTGGTGCCACTCAGAAAAGAATTAGCTACCACTCTGTCCATACAACAAAGAAGGAATACAAACTTTCAGGCATAAAAGTAAAATTTCCTATAAAAATAGCAAACACCAGTGATAAATCATCCAGGCATACATTTTTAAAAAGTGCTGATTTAAATACTCACAAATGATACTGAAATAAACACACATTGTAAACTGCTAATATTGTTAAACAGAAAGATATTAATTTTTCCTGCATTAATAAATTTAACAGGATACACTGAGAAGTAATAGTTTTTTTTGGGGGGGAGGAGGGCAGTTTGATGAGATTATTTCAAGCACACATTAAAAAAAATCAAAGGGCCGGCAGGTGGTGTGGTGGCTAAGGATGCTGGATTCCCATATGGCTGACTGCAGTTCAAGTCCCGGACCTGGTGGCTTGCTTTCTTCTCCCTCTTCCTTTATCTCCGTGTCTGTCTGTCTGTGTCTCTCTCTGGTCAAATTAAATAATAATATGTGGGATTAAGATAAATAAATAATTCTTAAAAAGAAATCAGGGAACCAGCAGTTAGTGTAATGGCTATGTCGCTGGACTCCCATGTAGTCGACAGCGGTTTGCGTCCCGGACCCAGTGGCTTAAAATCCACGCCAGGCACGTGTGCGTGCATGCCCAGGATCCCGAGAGGAGAAGGGATTGCGGCGTGGCCATCCCCCCGGGGGGTGATTTCTCGCTTTCTGTCTCTGTCTCTCTCTGTCTGTCTGGCGAGCACATGCGCCCTATAGTGAAACAAAAAAAAAAAAAAAAAAAAAAGATATGAAGCAAAGACAGGAAAACTGCTGCATGAAGTCACCACCCTTACTAAATAATTTAATGTAAAAATCTCAATTAAAATACAGTACCAGTGGATAAACAGATAATAGCACTTAGCAATAAACTCCAGCAAACAAGGGAAATCATGTTCATGAGAGAAAATTTGTCAGTTTCATATCAAACTTTAACAAGTGCTATATAAGTATACTCTTTTTTTTTTTTTGGAGAGGTTTTTATCGCTATAGGGCACATGCGCTCGCCAGACAGAGAGAGACAGAGAGACAGAAAGTGAGAAATCACCCATCGGGGGAATGGTCACGCCGCAATCACTTCTCCTCCATTCTCCTCTCGGGATCTTGGGCACGCACGCACACGCGCCCGGTGTGAGTTTTTAAGCCACCGGGTCCAGGACATGAACCATGGTCAACTACATGGGAGTCCAGCGACATAGCCATTACGCTAACTGCTGGTTCCCAAGTATACTCATATTTAATGTAAACATAATTACTGGTAACATGACCCTAAAGCACAATCAGTGAAAATGCACTGAAGTAAAAGACATATTCTGTTTCAAAGACATTATCCTCTAGAATTAAAATTTATGGTTTCTCATAATGTAACTATGTGATATTTAAGTGAGAGAAGAAGATTAATGGGCAAGGAAAAAGTTAAAATATGGTAAAAGCATTCATTTTACATAGGAAAGACAGTGATTCAGTTTTACCTATGATTTCACTAGAAATAAGAAGGCTTGGCATTGTTCTTTTTTACTAATACATAAGTATTTAATAATCACATGATGTATCTATTTTAAATCACTGAAGGAGACAAAAATAATAAAACAAAAATCTTTAACTCCAAAAAATTTTTTTGAGAGATTTTTTGCTATAGGGCACATGCATTCACCAGAAAGACAGAGAGAAAGAGAAAAAATGAGAAATCCCCCCACAGAGGGGATGGCCATGCTGCAATCCCTTCTTCTCCATTCTCCTCTCGAGATCTTGGGCACGCACACACACACACCTAGCGTGAGTTTAAGCCACCTGATCCGTTACTCAAACTGATGTCGACTACATGGGAGTCCAGCAACATAGACATTACACTAACTGCTGGTCCCCTTAACTCCAAAATTCTAACAATGGTTTAACACTAGAAATACGAGCACATTAAGAGGTTTAAAGTCAAGAGACATAATCTGAGATCAATATTGTTTTTCTTTTGTCTACTTTAGTTTGTCTCCCAATATAAAATACTTTATTAAAAACTTTAATGAACATTATTATGAAAATGTTAAATTGAACTATATACCGAAATAAGAAACTAAAGTCCCTTCAATAATTGCAGTCTAAAGGAGCACTAAAATTTAATTCTCAAGGTTACAATATTTTCTTTAGATGTTTACATGAACTAAATGAAAAACATTGTATGCATGTATATATTTATGGATATGTTTAGTTGTTCATATATATGTCTGTGTTCACACATATGTGGTTTTATTGCTCATTATTCTGATATCATGTTATGTTTGATATGAAACTGACACATTTTCTCTTATGAGCATGTTTTTTTGTTTGCTAGTGTCTATTGCTAACTGTTAACTATTCATGCACTTTGTTTAGATTTTACATTAAACTATGTAGTAAAGCTGATGCCCTCATGAACTTGACTTAACTTATATGAAAAAGTACAATTTTCCTTGGAGAAAGATAGTCAGCACACTGAATTCTTTTCTGAGTTCTGTAGACATATACTGAATTCAAATTTAGTTTATTTCTAGTTTTTCTCTTCTCTCACCACCCCCCCACACTCCTTAAGAGCTTCACGTACATTAATAACTTTATTAATATTCACAGTGCCTTTCCAAAATATGAATTACGTTTTCCCATTTCTTAAATTGGGAAAACACAGCCACAGAGAGAATAATCCTGACCTCCCTGGATCTCATGGGGAAGGAAGCAGCAGCTCTGAGAACATGTCATTCCTTAGTCTCACAAAATACCCACAGAGACAGATAATTAAACACCGCTGATTGATTCCTTTTAAGAATGGCATTCTAATGAGAAAGTCTTTGAGCACTTGATAAAAGAGACGCAGAGAAGTACCATGATGGTTTCCGCCCTCTTCTCCAATTACTGGTATACCTAGACAATGCCAAGGACAGTGCTCAGAGGACTAGAATCCTACACAAAACTGTTCCCAAAGAAGTTCCATCATAAAGCTTGTCCTTAGAATGGTTCTAGGTCATCATTTCACATTATTCCATTTCCTCTAATCCCAACCATAAATAAAGCAAGCATGACTGAGAGATACTGTCACATACCTGTTAAATTTGTACTCTGTTATATAAAAGTGGAAGTTATCACCTTCAATAGGATAAATAGTCTAGTATTTACTTGCAGGCTCATAAAGTTGACAATCAGAAAGATACTCAGTATTTTCACATTTGCAGGTCAATATATTTGGGAAATAAGATAGCCACTAATTTTGGGAAACATTTTGTTCCAAAATGCTTTACTTTTCATTTATTTTTTAATTTGCTAGAGGGCATATGTTCTAACCAGAGAAAGAGAAAGAGAGAGAATGAGAAAGTACCCCCAAGTGCAGGATGGCTACACTACAAGCCATTTTCCATTTCTCCTTTTAAGACTTTAGGCATGCACAGACATGTGCCCGTTGTATTTTTCAAGCTGTGGGGTCTGGGACTAGAACTATGTACTCGGTCATTTGGTATCCAGTCACCTCAACCATCATGCCACCAGGCCTATTCTTTATTTTCTATGTGGAAGGATTGCTAGTGATTGAGGCACAGGCAAGACTGATTAAAAACGTGTTGTTGGTAGGGTCTACATATTGACAGCAGGGCCAGAGGCAAGCGACATAGCCTTGTCTACCCCTCTCTCATCAATCTTTCCTATGGGAAATTATTATTTTAGTGACTTCTGGAAAAGGATCTAGGCATGCTCAACTCAGCTGCAGTATCCTTAGAAGTCGCTCTGTTCTCAGATCCTCCTGTTCTGGTCTAATTGTCAGAGGTAAAGGGCGATCTACAATCATCAGTGCTGCCCATAGGCTGAAGCATTAGCAAGCCCACTGTCTGACCATAGAACTATAGTATTTTCAAAACAACTGTAGCAATGAAAAAGGTCTCCATCAATCAGGTTCTTACACTCATCATTCTACCAGATCTGGAAATAACTGGCTAGCTGGGCTGTTTTTTATCACCTCCCTCATACACAAACTCAAAAATATAATTTACATTTTTGCTTTACCTTCACAGCTAAAAACTAAGGGATTGATTAAAGTAACCAAGGTCATATAGCAAGTATAAATTGTGTGCATACTTGGGATATTATGGGAGCTGGGATGAGTGGTCGTGATAAAGAAGTGAAACCTAGAGGGTTAGAAAAAAACAAACTTGAAAGCCTGAGATGGTCTCTTATTTAAGATGATGCACGTGTCCATAAATCACATGCATCTTTTTAACCCAACCTTCTTACTGGCAGGTGGGGCAGTAGGTTGTAGTATCATGCCTGAGTTAGGCCCTCGGAAATCGAAGTCAAACCAGGCTTGGTTTGGAGTTCTACTGAGCCACTTACCAGCAGTGTGGTCTCAGGCAGGTCACTGACCCTCTCTAAATTGGCTCCTATGTAAATGGAGAGTTCACTTTATGAACTTGACATGAGGATTATGTGAGATTATGCTTACGCAACCTTTAGCACAGTGTTTAGCCTATAGCAATCAATAGGCATTAGTTATTGTCATTACTTTGTAAGTGATCTGTCAGAAAAATAGGTAATGTGTTTAATACCACAAGGACATAAGGTGGCTTCATGGAGCTAATATAGGTTTTTGTTGTTTTTAATAAAATAGAAATCCTCCTCAATAGAGATTTTTATGTATATCATGTCATGGTCTGAACAGTTTATCATGGCCTGATCCCCTTTCCCCAGTCCTCCAGCTTCCCAGGGTCTTGGGTGCTTGCACGCTTGCCTGGCATGTTTTGGAGCTGTCTTGGGGATCTGAACCATCAGCTGCCATATGGCTTCCAGCACTGCAGTCTAGCATGCACAGATTGTACCATCCATTCTGGGCATTACATTGTTTTTAATCTTCAATATCATACCTACTTTCAGTCCCACAAATGTCAATAAACTAATTTTCAGGAACTTAAATTGAGATTTTTCTATCATACTCCCTTTGTGAATTGATTTCTGTGCCCTTGAAATATCCACATCCAATCTTTCTGTTCTCAAACACCTTTGATCAGTCTTAATTTTCTAAGATCATACCACCCCCATGAAATGCTCCCAGATTATCAAGAGTCACTTGCTTTTCTTTAACAAATACTGCCAATTCACTGACAGACCTTCACAGTCTTCAGACTTAAAAATATAACTATGCGATACTTTAGGATATTCTAGGATCTAAATAAACTTTATTGACTTGAGTGTTCTGTGGCAATCCACGGCTCTAGCCCAATATTGAAATAGGGGTTTAGGGTGTAATTTGCCTTGTGATGTTCGGCGGTCATTGTTTATGTTTAAAGGTTATATTTTGAAGCTATTTGGAATTGCTGTTGGGAGGACCACTAGATTCGTGGAGGAATCAGTCAAAAATGACTTGTAGAAAAATACTGTTATATAGTTCATTTCATCATTTTCTGTTGCAGGAAGCCACTCCACCACAGAATACTAATATGCCAGTGGTATCCAGTACCTCTTGTATATAGGTTATTGCAAATATTGTTCTGAAATGCTTAACTTCAGAATTGTATTTTTTTAAAGTGAATAATTGTTTTAAATCTATTTTGTAAAGATATAGAGTACAAGAGAATTTCTGGAGTACAGATTAATCTATTTGCACTAACACACGTGATGTGCATGATTTAATAAAATAACTTTACTCTCCCTTAAAAAAAACAAAAATAACAAACAAAAACAAATACTGCCAGCACTACTCATGTAGTATTCTTTAGAATTCCATGGGCTGAAATGAAAGATGAATATGTCTCAATCACCTTAGTGATTATGTCCCTGGATAATGGTTTAGTTTGTCATATTTCATATAATAAGTACAATTTTTTTTTTGGAGAGGTTTTTGCTATAGGGTGCCTGCGCTTGCCAGAAAGACAGACAGATAGCGAGAAATCATGTGCCCAATGTGAGTATAAGCCACTGGATCCGGGATTTGAACTGTGGTCAACATGGGAATCCAGCAACATAGCCGTTACACTAACTTCTGGTCCCTAGAATAATTACTTAATAAGCGTTTCCCATTTGGGGGAAAAAAAAAAGTTGACCTGCCAATTTGCCAATTCTCACATGGAAAGCATTGTATTTCTTAAAAAAAAAAAAAAAAAGGAAAAAGAAAGAAATGATATTGTAGAAGCAGTGACAAAGTCAAATCGAACTTAAATGCTATAGTACTCGTATAAAAAGAAGTAATTCTTTAGGATGGACATGAGTTGGCATGAAGTAACTTCCCACCCAATTGGTGTTTCTATTATGTATGAAAGTCAGTTTTATGATTTCTGTTTCATAGAGAGATTTATACTGGGCAATTAATACTTGGTGTCTAGCTATAAGCAGACAAAAAAAAAAAAAAACACACCTTGATTTTCCTGTATTATTGTTAACACTCATACCAAAATTTCAAGAGCTATTAATATGCTTTGAAGTCATCACACAGAAGTTGTTTAAAAAGAAATTGCTTTGTGATAAAAACAAATAAAATGATGCTCATGTTAATTAAAAGCAGAACCAGCCACAGCATGGGTGGTACAGAACATAGCATGCTGATCTGCAGTGCTGAAAACCACATGCCAAACACTGGTTCATAGTCCCACACAGACCAATTGACTTGAAACACAGCAGGCATGCATGCATGTCCAAGATCCTGACAAGCTGGTAGAACTTCAGAATGGGGATCATGGTGTGACCAGAGTCTGTAGAAGGTGCTGTTCTCTCTCTCTCTCTCTCTCACACACACACACATTTGTACACATCATCATAAACAATTAGATTTTTTCTTTTTATTAAATATATATTTAATCACTGTACATCTTCACAGCACACAAAATGGTTTTTCCCTGTGTGAACAGAGTACATAATTTTTAAAAAATATTTTTTAAATAAGCAGTACATGACTCTCATTCCTCAGGACAAGGCTTCTTCCATTATCTATTATAGTATAAATATGTTATTTTCCACACCCCAGTCCCATCTACTGCAGAGGTACACATTCATGGCTGCTAAAATGTTCAGAGCTGTCATTTTCCACACTGGGAGTCATCATACTCAAACAGGGGAGGAAGGGAGACCTTAGCTAGTAAGGGACTGATTTGAAGGTACCGGGGTACCCCTGGTGCTCCAAGTTTCCAGTAACACCACATGCAGCGTCTGTCTAAATGTATCATAAGATACTTATGTTGGCTATCTTTTTTAGCTAGGTCTTCAGTTTATTTGATCTATTTTATTTTTTTCATCCTTTAAAAGCAAAATCTTGGGCCCATCAGGGGTAAGGTGATTATGGTGACTGTGATCCCACCTGACCAACTGTGTGGTTCCAGTTCTAGACCCTGCCACTAAAAAAAACACCTTTGGCATGTGTTTGTGCATGCCCCAAAATCCTAAAAACAGGGGGAAATTAATGAGAAGAAATTAGTGTGACCAACCCATGTGTGTGTGTGGGGGGGTGCATTTTCTCACTTTCTGTATTTGTCTCTCTCCCTCTCTATCTCTTCCTGGTAAGATCACATGCCCTCTGGCAATTTTGTTTTTACAAAGTGTGCACATGTGCACACACACACACACAAATAGCTATGCATCGTCTCAGTATCCTTAGTAAATTGGGTAAAAACAAACAAAAAATATTCACTCATGTAAGTACATAAATAAAAACCTTTTAAAGAAAGTAAATGGAACAAAAAGTCAATTAAATTTATCTTCTTATAAAATAGTAATTTATACCTCTTATGAAAACATGTAAATAAGGAAAGTTATTCTTTAAAAGTACCAACTACAGATAGTTTTACTGTAAATATTTTTCTTTATTTTTAAAATAGTTATACTTGTGCTGCATACCATATTTTACATTTACATTTCTTAAAGTATGATGTCCTAGAAGTAGATACAAAGAGAATGATGATTATCAGGATGAGCTGGTTGGGGAGAATGATCCCTTTGCTCAAATCAGAAGACTATCTATAATAAACCACGGTAAAAGAGTCTATTTTAAATTAAATGACTTAATTGTATCTTCAACAGTTCTTAAATTGCTTTTGTTTCTTTTTAATTTAGATATTTTTAAAGCCCTTGTCATGGGTCATGTACCCCAAAATTTATGTTGAAATCCTAACCCTCAATGTGATGGTATCAAAAAGCAATGCCTCTGAGAGTCAGTTAGGTCTTGAGGGTAGAACTCTCCTGAGTGGAATTAGTGCCTTGAGACCCCAGAGAACTTTCTTTAGGTCCTGAGGGTGGAATTTTTAAGAGTGGAATGAGTGCCTGTAAAAGAGACCCCAGAGAGCTTTCTCTGACATGTGAGGATATAAGAATCTGGCAGTCTGCAATCCAGAGGAGGGACCTCAATATAAACTTTCAGCCCCTGTAATTGTAAGAGTAAATGTTTGCTGTTTAAGTCATCAATCTATGGGAATGTGTTAAAGCAGTCCAAACTACGATCATTTCTTGAATTCACACACACACACACACACACACACACACATACACACACACACACACTCTCACAGGGAATTCAAAAAGTTTATGAAAAAATACAATTAAGTTTATTTTGGCACAGAAAATTTTGAAACCCATGAAAAGCTGTTTCATAATATCTATTTTCCATATTTTCTTGAAGATCTGTATATGAATACTCTGAATTTATTTATTTAAATTGATAGGCAGCCCATCAAGTTTGAGTTGATACACAAAATATGTACTTCTTTCTTATGCACTAAGTGATCAATATACTTATTATAAAGCTTGATCTCATGTTCTGCTGCTCCTTGAATCCTTGCCCCTCTGTCATTAGCCACAGTCCTGTTTTCAGACCTTCTGTCTAGTTTGTGTCAATCATCTAATAAGATTACATGTATAGGATATTAACATTCATAACCTTCACTCATCAACTTACTTCCATGTGGTTGGTTTGGGCTCATATTTAAACTTCTTTATGTACTACATTGATCTGAACAGATCTTTCTTGTATAATAGGGATTTCAATACTCTTACCTATTTATCCATCAACCATCCATTCATTCTTCCATGAACATGATAGACTGTGTGTTAGACACTGTACTCAGAGCTACAAACATACCATACAAAAATGAAAAATACATACACAATTATAAATTCATATGTCAATGATTTATACGATACTGTAGGAGTATGCAGTGGGCTTACCTAATCTCATCAGGAAGCAAGTACTGTCCATAAAAAGGAAGCTTCCTAAAGTTGTTTTTAGGCTTATTAGGACTATTTAATTAATAAGGTAGATTTAATGATTATTATAAACTTCCTACCTAGAAAATGGAAGCTACAATATTTCTAACATTATCCATTTTTAAGTATGATTATTTTATAAATAAAATAAATAAAATCTAAGTAAATTTCCAAATGTACATTTAGGACATAATCTTTGAACATCATAAACTAAAATAGAACTGAATACTCCTAGTTTAAGTTCATAATTAAAAAAAAATATACAAACTTTTTCTTTCAAAAACCACTTTCAGCTAACTATTCTATCAATAAAGAAATAAAGTCTAACAGACTAGTAAATTGAGAACAACAACACAGTATATGGAACTTAACAAATTATTATTAAAGCTCTAATATGGTATATTCTATTTAATATGAATATAAGATTATAAAGAAAAGGCTAAGTCTGATTATTAATCCCAAAAGTTACTAAAAACTATATAGGTTAGAAATCAATATGAAGCTATATTCTGAATGAATTAAACACTAGAAAATAAGCATTCGGTATAGTGTGGAAATTTTTTACAAGTTCCTCCTGGATAAAATTTACTAATACAAATAAAAATTTCAGTTCAAAACCCTAATTATAACTATTGAGGAGTTTAAGAAAATATTTAGATATTGGTGCTAAATTTAAAATGGAAAATGAAAAATTATCTAAATAAAATGTAATTTGTCTTAGTGGACTGAGTAAGAAATAGAAAAAATGAATAAACAAATTACTATGTGGAAGATCTGTCGCCAAAAACCTTAGAGTTTTTTGGTTCATTTGTTTTACATTACTAAACAATCTTCTCTACATCTCTGCTATCTTGAACTATTAGATTTTGGGAGCACAGTGAACAGGTTCATCCTAGACTTTATAGTACAGGGGCAATAGTACAACTCAAGGTCTGCAATGACGTATTTCAATATTGAAAAGGCAAAAATAAAGCTACCCAACTGGGTGGCATCAGATGGGGGCACAGCAGTCATACAACGACTTAGCCTGGCTGAGACTGGAGAATAGATCAGGGCAGGAAATGTCTCTCATAGAAGAAATACTTGAGAAAAACACTAAATGTGATGTGGTATACCTCCTATTTACAATAGAGAAACTTGCTAAATATGTGTATGTGGGGTTAGAACTAAGTTGGCGGAATACCAATGGCATTGAATTTAATTAATACTGTGCATTCTGGGTGCTCTTGGGATGGTGAGTTTATAAGAATAGAATATAGGACCAGCAGATGATGTAATGGTTATATCACTGGATTCCTACATAGTTGACCACGGTTCAAGTCCCAGACAGGGTGGCTTAAAACTCACATGAGGTACATGTGCATGTATGCATGCCCAAAATCCAGAGAGGAGCATGAAGGAGAAGGGATTGTAGTATGGCCATCTCCCCTAGGGGGTGATTTCTCACTTTCTGTCTCCATCTCTCTGGCAAGTGCATGCACCCTACAGCAAAAATATCTGTAGAAAAAAATAATAAAGAAATCTCCTTAAAAATCATTTTATATTACAACATCTATGATTCTTGCTTCCATGTCAGATATCTCACTAGTTAGCTTACTTGAATTAAAATCTTGCGTCAAAGTATTTCATTGAATCTGATCATGATACTGGATTAGACAAACTTTCTGCTGCCATTGTAGTTTGTGGTATACTTGAATTTCCATACAATTGCTATAACTGCTAATTTTTACTCTTAATAAAACACTGGTATTTCTTAATTTACTTATTTTTTCCTGAAATTTTTTATGTGGGATATTACCTTAAAAGATACAGAAAATAGAAGATATGCCATTGACTAAAACACTTCTTTTGAAATTAAGACATTTTTCCCCAAATTTTAAAGTAATTTAACCTTTTCCAAAGTATAATACCCAAACAAAATCTGTCATTTTATTGTAAACCATTCCAAATAACTGTAGATAGTACAAGCTTAAAATTAACTTGAGTTTTTGCCAAAAACTACATCTTGCTTCTAGTACATCTTGTATCTCATCTATATTAAATCCAAAAGTTTCTACAGAATTTAGTTTATATTATCATTGTGTGACCAAGTGCAGATTTAAGGTCAAGTTTTTTGTGTGCTTTATAACACAACAACATTTTATTTTGGGCCAGATTTGGAAAGCATTATGTATAATATTATTGTGAAATTTTTTGAAGAACATCATTGTTATTAGTATAATATCTATAGACTGTCCATGGAAAAAAGTCTAATTTTTCAGTAGGAATTCTGCGTTATGTATTTTTTTCCCTTGTCATTGATATTTATTCAACTAATTCAACATTTACATTATTTTTTGAAAATAAAAAGTGAACATTTAATTTTGTTATAGGGCATGTATTCTCACTGGAAATAGAGAAAGTGAGAAATCACCCCCTCCTCACCCCCAAGTGGAATGACCATGCTGCAATCCCCTCTCCATTCTTCTCTCAAGATTTTGGTCAGGTGCACATACACACACCCAGTATAATTTTCAAGCCACCAGATCTGGGACTCCAGCCACAAAGTCACCATGTGGAATCCATCTGCCTTAACCACCACACCAGCTGTAGGCCTGTTAATTGTATTTTATATAGTTATAAAATGTAGTTATGTATTTATATAGTTCTTTTTATTTAAGTCATTCAAAATTCTTGCCTTTAAAACTCTATCTAGCTGCTAGTAAAAATTTGGTCTCATGCCTTACTCGTTTCTAGAACCACATATGGAGATGCATTTGAGAGAAATAGCTTAACATTAGAATATTTTTCATTCACCATATGCAACTCTGGTACACTTTTAGAATATACCAACCTATGTGTGTATCAGAAACATAGAAAAGCAGTCCTTGGAAACAAATCCTTTTGTGAAGTGATTTTGCCAGAACATGTAAGACTCATGATCTCTAAGAGCAAGGATTTAATAGGTACATTTTTCCTCTATGTCTTCTGCCTGGTGTTGACATTTCATAGTCCTGAAAAGGACATTGGTACCACCCAGCCATGTGCCAGGTATTCCACTACGGTCACCTTATTTTTGATGGTTAGAGCAAGCAACTTACACAAACGCTTCCCTGGGACTGAGTGATGGTTGTGTCATAAGAGGCCTTTTAACCAGATTGTAGAGGAGCACTGAAGAGAGGAACCCTTCTAAGGGAATATGTCAGTATCCTGAGAATGTCAGAGAAGGAAATAAAGAAAACTGAGTTTTTGATGATGTCATCAAGCTCCTGAAATAATTACCCCATTAAAAAAAAATGGCCTCCAGAATTCTTATATGAAAAAAAAAACAAAAATGTATTTGATTTAGACCATTTTTAGTTGGTTTATCAATAAGGAATTGATAAGAAACAGAACCACTCTCTGTATTCCATGCTGAAGAATTTGAACATGGAGGGTAACGGAGGCCAAGCAAGCCAGGAAAAGTGTAGTAGGAAATTCTCAGTGTTCCTATGTGAGCTGCCACAATTCTCAAGAATCTCTAGAAGTTTTCCCCAGGTACTCAGACACCAGCAGAAAATCAAGATATTCCCAAGATCTCACTGGTAAGTCGCTATGTATCTCTTGTCTATACTACTCATCTGAGTCCAACAACCTTCAGAGGATAAATCTTGCCCAGTGGCCTCTCTCAAACAAATTCTGATCTTCAATCTGTGGGGTACAGAATTCAGTGTATACATGAGGGCTGTTATTACACCAAGTTGATGACAGACAATCCAATATGTTTGGAGTTTTCTTTTATTTAAAACCCAAATTACCCATGTTAAAGCACTAGATACACTAACAGTAAAGAGAAGAACATTTATTTTGAAAGAATGCCAATTATAACATAGTTCTGTTAAAGTATTGAAATAGTCATATTATTTCTTTACAAAAGATATGCTGAAGTCATTAAAATGTTTGATAGACTTTGATAAAAATGATCCGTTGGTATATTTTTTTTTAAAAAAAGGTTTTAGAACAGTAGATTCAATAATATTCATTTTTGTTTGTATATAGTTATGATGTATTTATCTACATATTTGAATTATTTAAAATAAACACACTATATAATTGAACAATCTTACTGGGTGGGAGAAATTACATTTCTCTTTTATTTGTTTTGGGTATAAAGGCATGACATTTAAAATATATTAGGATAGATTTACAATTTGAAAATGTTTAACAAATTAGTAATATTTATCATTTTTTGTCATTGTTCCACAGAAAAAATACAAAAGGTTAGTTTTAGAGAGGTGGCTTATAAAGAATTTTAAAAGCTAAGCATTTATAGCTTGAATAAACTCATATTTAATAAACCTAGTGAAAAGTAAGAAAACTTATCACCTACTACTAAGAACTGTATCTAAAACTAAGATCATTGATGTACTCAAAATGTATCAACTATTTGGTAGTTGAATTTTACTGCACTATATCTATATGCAAATAAAGTTATAGCATATTTAATGTTAATATCTGACTCCAAGACAATATAATGAATATATTTACATATGATACCATAAATTCTAAATTAAATAAACTGAAATACGAACATGAATGATGTTTAATGACTGGTTTTATTTATTTATTTTATTTAGTTTTGCTAGAGGGCGTGTATACTTGTCAGAGAGACAGAAAGAGAACGTGAGAAAGTACTCCCATGGGGTTAGTCATGCTTCAGTCCCCTCTCCTTCATTCTTCTCTTGGGATTTTGGACACGCACACACACACACACACACACACACACACACACACACACACCTGACATGTTTTTTGAAGTAGAGGGCTCTGGGATTTAAACCATGCAGTAGGCCATGTGGGATGCTACCCACTTTAACTACCAAACCACTGTCTGGCCCAGTATCTAGTTTATAAAGCTATCTTGAATTTGATGGAATTTATGTTGAGAAATAAAGTTTAAACATTTTTACTTTAATTGCATATTAAAATTTTTAGTACCATACAGTACTATAAATGTATTTTCTCTTTTGTATGTTTTTAAACAGTATTTACTTTTCTTTAGTTTAATTTATAATAAGAATGCAAATGACATGAACATGTGTAATTTTTTTTAGAGGTTTTTTTTGCTATAGGGCGAGTGCGCTCACCATAAAGACAGAGAAAGACAGAAAGACAAAGTGAGAAATCACCCCCCAGGGGTGATGGCCACACAGCAATCCCCTTTCCTCCATTCTCCTCTCAGGATCTTGGGCACGCATATACATGCACCAAGCATGAGTTTAACCACTGGGTCAGGGATTGGAACCATGGTCAGCTACATGGGAGTCCAGCAACATAGCCATTATGCCAACTGCTGGTCCCTGAACATATATATTAATTGACTAACTATGGTATAGATAAGGCTTTTAATTTACAGTAAGTTATTAGTACTTACATTTTGGGAAAACCCAAAACTAAATGCAAATTTTTCACTGCACAGATGGTGAATTCCCCCAACCCCATGTTGTTCAAATGTCAACTATATTACCGCAGAGAATGAAGACATTAAACATTCATTAATATATTAGAAATAAAAGTGTATTTGTTTAGCTATTGTCATTCAACAAGATAGTGGTGATAGGAAGAGAAATTTATATTTTAATAAAGTGATAAACTTGGTCAGAATTCCATAACAATCTTAGAATGTTAAAAGACACTTGGAGAATACTAAAACACCAGGAGACATCAAAATATTGTGTAATCGGAAAAGTAATTTTTGTATAGAAAAATAAATCCTCACTTTTCCAATGATCCAATAGGACACAGACATAGGATAAGACAAATGACTATCTAGCAACTTTAAATAAACTGAACCTAATATCTTTGAAATTAAGCCTAAAAGTATGTGCATATATACATATATTTGTGTTTACATATTTAATACTAAATATAAGGAACAATATAATTATGGAAAAAAAACATTTTTTTAAATAACTGGCTGAAATGTTAAGATGATTTAAGAAATAGTCCCAGCACCATGAATTTCTTTATTTCAATTTTAAGTACATAACAATTTTTTTTCCCTCTATAACATTCTTGGTCGCCTCTGTTAATGTCATGAATTCCAGTTACTAAATCTGTTAACAAATTTGGTATTTTTTTTCTCTCTTGATTTCAATAGTCTAGGCTAATTTAGACATCCTAAATTTATACTTCTAGAACAATATTGAGTAGTATTAGAAATAGTGGACATTTTTTATTTGTTTCCTAATCTTAATGGAGATTTCTTGTATCTACATTAAGTGACAGGGTACTCATGGACAACTTAAAATAAGCGTTTTTCACTAAGATGGCATCAAAAGTGAAGAAGGATGCTCCTGCCCCTCCCAAAGCTGAAGCCAAACCAAAAGCTTTGAAGGCCAGGAAAGTGGTGCTGAAAGGCATCCAGAAACACAGAAAAAGAAAAAATTCTGCATATCAACCACCTTCCAGGGGCCCAAGATACTGTGAATTTGGAGGCAGCCCAAATGTCCTCAGAAGAGCACCCACAGGAGAAAGAAACTTGACCACTATGCCATCAACAACTTCCCCTGCCACTGCGTCTGCCATGAAGATAGAAGACACTTGTGTTCAGTGTTGATGTCAAGGTCAACAAGTACCAGGTCAGCTATGAAGAAGCTCTATGATACTGATGTGGTCAAGCTGAACATCTAATCCTAACACCTAAGCCTGACGCAGAGAAGGCGGCTTATGTGCGACTGACTCCTGATTACGATGTTTTAGATGTTGCCAACAAAACCAGGGAGTCATTGGAGTCCAACTGGCTCATTCTAAATACCTACTTTTTCCCAGTAATTTTGTTTCTGTGAAATTATTTTTTGAGAATATTGAGGCCATGCAGAAAAGGTAAACCTGACACATTGTTAGTAAACTTTTTATAAACTCTATAATCTACACATACCACAAAGTAAAGATTTATATAATTTTTTCTATATACTTTCAGTATTTGAATAAGAAGAATTTAGTATTATTTCA
Source organism: Tupaia belangeri chinensis (assembly GCF_000334495.1). Taxonomy (NCBI): domain Eukaryota; kingdom Metazoa; phylum Chordata; class Mammalia; order Scandentia; family Tupaiidae; genus Tupaia; species Tupaia belangeri. The sequence continues at coordinate 942,477 of NW_006159809.1, read as the reverse complement.
GATTACTGATTTATTAGACTTAAGGAAAAATATAGCTGTTTTATAACTTGTTATTCAAATACATTATGTAAATTATTAAATGATTGAGATTATACTTAAAAATATGATTATATATATGAAAATATATATATACGTGTTTGTGTGTATATATATTACACACTCATATACACACACATATATATATTTCCATATATATTTAAATGTCAGAGCATGTCTCTTTAGAGAGAGAGAGAGAGAGAAAATCCTCCCCAATGGGGCATGGCCATTTGCAATCTCTCTTCCTCCATTCCTCCTTCCTGTCAGAATTTGGGGCACGCATGTACAAGTGCTGGTGTATTTTCCAAGCTGGCAAGGCCAGGAATTGAACTGCAGTCAGCCAAGTGGGATCTGGCACAATTAACTGCATGGCAGAGCTGGGCTTTTTCTGTAAACTTCTATACTATAAATCACATATTAAAAATTTAAATGAGGGGCCATTATTTGGCATGTGGTTAAGGTATTGGACTCCCACATGCCCAACCCTGTCCCAGACCCAGAAGCTTTAGAATCACACTGAGTACATGTGCACACGTGCATGCACAAAATACAAAAAGGGGACTGGAGGAGATGGGATTGTGGCGTGGCCAGCCTCCCCACCGGGAACCATTTCTCACTTTTTCTGTCTGTTTCTCTCTTGCTCTCTCTGTCTCTCCAGAAAAATCCTGTGCCCTATGGCAAAACAATATTTCTAAAAAAAAAAAAATGTAAATGAGACAGGAGATAGCCCACTCAACTGAGGATTCAATGAGGCATGTTTATGATTTTTGCAACTATTGTTCTATGGACTCTGAGAAAATCAGCCCATTTTATCTAAAGTGCACTTATTCCATCTATATAGTGAGGACCCTTTGTGCCATTCTCTATTTTTCCCACCTACTTAACTAATATTATGACAAGGAATGATAAGAGCTCTCTCTTTCTTTGGTTATTGAAAACTTGATGGCTTGCAGAGACACAAGGAAGGGCCTAGTTATTCTTTTCTCATACATTATGTCATCCAGAGGAAATATCATTTTGAATCTTGTTTTACATTTTTTCCACTCTTAAGAGAAAAAAAAAACATATACCCACATAAACATGAGTTTATATTGATAGATGTAAGTACCAGTTAGGTTAGGCTAGGCTATATTGTGGTATGGTAAAGCTCTCAAAACTTCACTAGTTGAAACTGGCAACTTTTATTTCTCCCCCCAAGCAACCTGTGCATTGAGGTTTTTGTTTGTTTGTTTGTTTGTTTGTTTTTTTAAGTTTGTTTCATATTCCTTAAAACATTGACAGTCTCCTGTTCACTGCTTCAGTGGGCAGGGGCCTCTGGAGAGCACTGCATATACAAAAAGTTATCTGGTCTGGGCATGAAAAAATGCTATTCCCTTTACTACTATTGGCCAAAAAACAGAGCTCCACCTCACCACAGTGTGAGGCCAAGAGGTTCATCTTTTCTTTTCAGAGACAGGAGAAGATGTGGATATCAGAGAGCAATGTTACAACTTACAATACCCCATACTGTTTCATTTGCTTCTTCTAGTTTTGGATACAACATGATCAGGCTCTTCAAGTGACTCTAATCCATCATGTATCAACAGAAAGATGGCTAAAATGAAGATTGATTGTGATTTAACCAAACTAAGGGGAAAAACGTTTTGCAGTAAGGGGGTGAAAGTTATTTTTACAAGCAAAACGAGAAATAGCAATTGACTGTTTTATAAAAATAATTAGAATAATAAAAATAATGATTGGGGAAAACAGAAAAGATATAGAATGTTGCAGTGGGGAGATTAATGTCTCTGTACTGACTGACATGCATGGCATTCCCTTTTGAAAAAACAATGTAATACACTGTAAAGTTATATGTAATCCAATGTAATATAAAGAAGATTATGATGATAATAAAAATTAAAAAAAAATAGTAAAAAATTTTTAAAAAAAGAGAACATTAAACAAAACAAAAACAAAAGCAAAACCTAGATATATACCTGGTACAGAAATTATAAAGCAAACTTCTTTTAAAGAATCATGTAGTTGGGACCAGCAGATGGTGTAATGGTTATGTCACTGGACTCCCACGTAGTTGACCATGGTTTGAGTCCTGGACACAGTGGCTTAAAACTCACACGAGGTAAATGCGTGTGGTGACCAAAATCCTCAGAGGAGAATGGAAGAGAAAGGATTGTGGCATGGCCATTCCTTCTGGGGGTGATTTCTCACTTTCTGTCTGTCTCTCTGGCTAGCGCACATGCCCTATAGCAAAAATCCCTCTTTAAAAAAATCATATAGCTATAAAAAAATCAGTGCACTTAGTTGTTGACTTCCCATTACCAGGGTTTCCTCAACTGTTTTATGACTTCGCTCTTGAAATCTAGTATAAATCCCCCTCCTCTAGAGAACTTTCTCCTAATCTAGTGTCCCCTGCTGACTTGGTCATGCACAGACACAGAACATCTCTAAGCATCCTGACTACTACCTTCTTTAATTTTCCTGCATGCATTCTTTTTATTACTTGTGGGCACTCTTCCCCAGACTATAAGTGCTGTACAGTCAGGGATTCAGGTGACTAAGTCCTTGTACCTTTGGAACCTAATACACAGACATGAACTTCACCATTCCAAATTCCTTTGGACCCCTGGTACCTGTAGCTCTGCTTTGGCACTTTGGTGCCTAGATCACTAACCTTTCTGTGTTCTAATAGTAGCTCTTGAGTACTAATTTATGAACTATTGTTAAGTATTCTCTATAGGGACATTAAGTTGTCCTCTGGACACTTAGCTAGAAATCACAGAGAAGTGGATCTTAATAACACTAATAGTAGAATCATATCCAGCTCTTGCTAATCAAGCTTTACATATTTAAACTTACTTGGCCCAAAACCACCACCCTTTGAGGCTGGTACTATTATAATGCTCATTTTACACATGAAGGAATAAAAAACGCAAAGGCTCAGCAATTTGCCCAAGATCAAATGGCTAATGTCTGATAGAGCCAGGACTTGACCCCAGACAGTCTGGCTCCAGGGTCTTTGTTCTTAACCACTGTGCTAAGATATTTCCTTATTGATGGATTCTACCTTCACTTAGGTTTCTAATTTAGGATTAGTCATTTCCCCTGCTTTGTTCTATCTTATTTCCATTATGTAAAGAAGTAAAAATAAAAAGTATCAATAACCCAATGCTCCTTAAATTCCACTTTTCCATTTCATGAATCTGTGAGTCAGGCTAGGGAAGTGTTTTTAAATTGCAAACCTCTAGATCCAAGAATCTTAATAATCTCTATTCAGTTGTAGCTGATAAAAGTGACACCGATTTTACTTATAATGCGCTATGCTGTAATGATTTGGTACTTTAAAAAGGAGAAACGATTAAAGCATGATGCTTAACATGGGATGTTTATTTGTTATCATTAATGGTAAGCATAAATTAGCTTCCAGAATGCCACACTCAAGATAAATGGAAGCCCCACATATAACCAAAAGGAAGTTAGAAAGCAACTACTCAAATAACCATAAATTTCCCTGAAAAGTGTAAAACTTTGGCCAACTTTTTTTCCAGTACACTAATGTCTCTAAGAAGCACTTAGACATAGAACCTTAATTTCATATCACACATGGGTGGAGGATGTTAAATTAAGAAAAGCTGAGAGAGCTTCCTAGAACCCTTACAATGGTGAAGGAATCATATATTTAGCAGGAATAGCTTCTCTCAATTTACTTTGTCATGGAATTCCTCTCTCTCTCATAAAGCATCTTCAGTGATTAGTGATCCTTGAAACATCCTTTAGGAAATAAGAAATGCTAATCTAGAAGCTAAGGAAAGATGAAATTAAAAAGTAGTGAGATTATAAATATCCCAAGAACTGAAGAGAAGTAAAATTTGAGCTCTTTTAATAATGTAACTTTCTGATCAAAGATGAACTTCTTATGACCTGATACAGATATTAGCTGACAAAAACAATTCAATACATATGCATACCTATACATAGGTAAATAGGGACAAACATAGGCACATGCAGGCAGGGACTTCAAGAAGTTGGTGGAAAAGTAGAATTAAAGTATGAGTTTATATTTGGTGCAAAAAATGCTTGAAATCCATGCAGTTTTTTAATACATATTTTCCATGAATGTTTTGAAATCTCTGCTCACATATATCTCAAATAAAAACTCTTCTTCAGCTGAGATTTAAACAAGGCAATTAAATTTCTAACATACTTATAAAAAGTATGAATATCCATACTGGAAAAATTCTCTTTAATGGATATATCCAGGTTCTCAGAAGAATATTTTGCAGGGCTAGGTGTTGGTCAAAGTCATTTTGGCTTGGGTAAAACTGTTCAGTGAAATATAATCTTCACTTTTTTTTTTTTCTCAAGCTACCGCTCACTGCTACAAAGGTCAGCAGTTATAATCCTCAGTGGATTCTTAGAATATAGAATGAGGGAGTTTGAAATGATTTGTTCTGTCACCTGTTCCCAGAAAAAGTGACATAATTTAATATGATGACTGTTCTCCTTTACCTCATTAAACTGGTAAAGGAGAGTTGTATATTGGGTAAAACTCTGTAGAGAAAAATATTTTCTTCTTTTTTTTTTTTTTCTCAAGCTACCGCTCACTGCTACAAAGGTCAGCAGTTATAATCCTCAGTGGATTCTTAGAATATAGAATGAGGGAGTTTGAAATGATTTGTTCTGTCACCTGTTCCCAGAAAAAGTGACATAATTTAATATGATGACTGTTCTCCTTTACCTCATTAAACTGGTAAAGGAGAGTTGTATAGAAATCTAAGTTATTTATGACTAACCACTTATATGAGTTTAGGATTTTAAACTCATCTGGCCATAAGTGCCTTCCACTCCCACTCACTAGTCAACATCGTCTGTGGGCAGAAAACAGAAAACCCAAGGCAAAGTCCATTCTAAGTCAGCCAAGACAAGGATAAAGAAGCATGTCACAGTGTAAACATAGAGTTTTGTCTTTCATAAAGAAATGATTTGAGGGGACCAGCAGTTAGCGTGATGGCTATGTTACTGGACTCCCATGTAGTCAACCGTGGTCCAAGTCCCAGATCCAGAGGCTTAAACTCATGCCAGGCGCATGTGCGTGTGTGCCCAAGATCTGGAGAGGAGAATAGAGGAGAAAGGATGTGACGTGGCCATTCCCCCGGGGGGTGATTTCTCGCTTTCTATCTGTCTGTCTCTGTCTTTCAGGAATTGGGTCCTGATAAAAAAACCGTAAAAAAAAAAAAAAAAAAAGAAAGAAATTATTTGAGGAGAATTATGCTTCATATTGCCATGGCTTATAATCAAAGAGTTACCAAAGGAAAAAAAAAAAAAACACAAAAAACAGGGAACAAGGTCTGAATATCGAGTAGTAAGGGAAAAGAAAGAAATTGAAAATCCTGCAAATAAGACTCTAGATTGGTGGTTAGTAATCTGGGTTTTCAGATATTAACTATAAAAATAGTAAGAGGGGTCTGTAAAGTATATTTTAGAGTTTTAGAAACCAAAATGGTACTCATCTATCACAGGACTGCCCAAGAAAAACAGACTGCTAGATTTCCTTGCTTCTATCTGGACCTGGTTTGTGTCTATATGTTACTTTTGGTTAAGTGATGCTGAGTTCTGGAAACAGGAAGTTCTGTATGTTTAGTTGATTGAGTTTTTGGAAGAAGAAATAACTATCACAATAGTTCAGTTTTAAGAGGTGTGACAGATAAATTATATGTATATTAGCATGTAGAAGGTAGTATAATTCAACTCCAGAAACAAGGCAGAGAAAGGTTTTTCAAACAGAGCTATACTCCAAAGAAATGGTTAGTGGGCTGGCACCATAGCCTAAAGGTGAAGAGAGTTGGATCCTACATGAACAATCATTTTTCAGTTCTGCCTTGAGAAACATATTGGGCATATTTGCATGAATGCTCCAAATTCTGATGATAAAGGGATGGAAGAGAAGGGATTGCAGCATAACCATTCTCCGTTGCACGGTGGTTATTTCCTCTCCCTCTCCATCTCTGGTGAACACACACGTCCTCTGGGAATTAAAATAAAAGATGAATATTTTGGCAATCTCCCTGGTGAAATAAATGAGGTGGGGCAAATAAGCAAAATGCTGACATGTGCCAAAAAGGAACATTCCATAGCTTTTCTGATAAATATCCTTGTAATATTTAAAAAATCACAGCTTGCTAGGACTTCCATTTCAGACGAATGAAATAGGTTATAAATAGTTGGTCGTGAACTTAACCTCCTTCAATTTGTAAAGTACTTATCAAATTTCTAAATATGATTTTTCATTATGCTTCTTTTCAGAGATACTACTGGGGAAGGATGTCATCCATGCTATTTCAGATCTGTCATATATAATCTTCTAATCTGCCAACTTTTTGCGACTAAAAGATGAGCTCATGTACAAGCTGACAAGAGGTGGTGATGAGTCTAGGCTTTCTTGAAGGTTGTTAAAAGTTTAAGTCCCCTCATTGTGTGGATGCTCTCTGAATTGGCTTGGCAATTTTTATAATGACAGCTGCTGTCAGGTGAGAGGGTAAATTATTCAGTTCAACTAGGAATGTTGTCAGTAACAGTAAAAGGGTGCTAGGAATAGAAGTGGCCCCAGATATTGGAGAGAGTGACTTGTGTAAACTTATCAAGTCTCTCTGGCATTCTTGGATGTTTCATTTTCCCCTAGGTGTGCTTTAAAATCACCACTTTTGCTGATGATTACACTTTCTTTACATGGAATGTGAAGGGGAGAACTTAATCAGATTATCTGAAACAGGAAAAAAAAATAATGTAGACAAGTCAATCAGAAGTTTGGGGCCCTGATATTTTCAAGTCTTGAAACTCCTGGTAGATGATATTACTCTCAAATAAAATACTATTGGTAGTACTAATACTCCTATAAGCATAGTCCTATATACTTTAACACATATGAGGGGTCTTCAGAAGATTCATGAAAATGTGTAATATCGGGGCCAGAAGTTAGTATAATGGCTATGTTGCTGGACTCCCACATAGTCGACCGTGGTTCACGTCCCGGACCCGGTGGCTTAAAACTCACGCTGGGCGTGCCCAAGATCCTGAGAGGAGAATGGAGGAGAAGGGATTGCTGCGTGGCCATCCCCCCTGGGGGATGATTTCTCGCTTTCTGTCTCTCTGTCTCTCTCTGTCTGTCTGGCAAGCACACACGCCCGATAGCAAAACCCTCTCAAAAAAAAAAATGTGTAATATGGCTACATGATACATGGACTTGAAACAATGTTTGTGCTAAATTAAACTTGTACTTTATTTTTTCATGAATGGTTTGAAGTCCTCTTATATATCTAAGAATGTCTAAAACTTTCAATTATCTCTCTGGAAGTAGTCGACCAAAATAGATTACCATTTCATACTGGAATTTAGATAATTACTCTTGTCTAACAAAGTACCAAGAAGTATGGCTGAGGCCTTGCTTTATATTCACATCAAAGGGTGATGTTCACATAAGGGAAGTTACCCAAGCTCATGTGTCTCACTACGGTATCCTAGATAAATACCGGAATTAAGTCAACCTTTGGTGTAAAGTGAAAGCCTTAGGTCCATCCCAAAAAGCTACTACAGTTGCCAATTTTGTTTTATCTTTTATATTCTGTTTTTAAATTCTCTGGATTAACTATCAACTTTTCAAAAATTGGGAACTTCACACAAAAATACAATTTTCATCTTCTAAGGAACAGTGGAATACATAGAAACAGAAAGATCACGTTCACACATGGCCACAGTGAACTCTGTAGGAATAGCTATGGTCCCTTGAGAATGCTCTTGGATCACCATATTCCCCACCAGGCTGGCTTCACACATTCAGTTTACCTATCTGTATTCTACAATTATCTGTGGTTGAGAATTTCACAATAGACAATGAGGATGTTCAAGGAGCAAGTGGCTATTACAAATAAGACAAGAAAAAAATAGGCAATCCCTAACTGGTAATAACTTTATTTTGGAGCATTACTTAGAACCTGAGGGGTCTAGCAATCGAGTCAGTGACTACTTAGCATGTATTTACTTACTTTTCTACTTATTTGCTTATGAGGTCCCCAGAAAGAGATTCACAAGACAAAGGACTTCTCCATGTTCAGGAGAAGAATAAACCGGTTTCTCATCAGCCTCAATAAGGGCCCAGGCAATGGGGACCAGCAGTTGGCATGGTGGCTAAGGCACTGGACACTCCCACATGGCCAACCACAGTTCAAGTCCTGAACCTGGTGGCTTGCTTTTTCACTTTCTTTCTCTCTCTGTCTCTCTCTTGTCAAATTAAAAATGAATAAATAAATAAACTTAAATAAATCTTAAAAAAAATAAATAAGAGCACAGGAAAGTACTACGTTCATCAACCTGGGGCTCCTGGAGATGGACAGAGAATAGTAAACAAAGAAAATGAAGGATTTCAAGCCCTGTCACTGTTAAAACAACAGTACATATAACTTGAAACCAAGTCCCCAGTACACAATGGACTGTTTACGACCTGTTGCTAGAGGTCAAGATTATTGCAGGAACCTGATAGCATGGGCTAGCTTACAGCAAGGCTCCAGGAACCCTCTGTTGCTGTGGAAATGAGGAGCAATGCAGAGACTCAAGAATGAGCTGAGCCAGATCACTGTAATAATTGTGTTTCTAGAAGTCAGCTACAGAGTAAGGAACATGTGAACACAAGGGATGGATGGTTTTACCCTAATGACACAGCTTTGAGGCTGTACTGAACAAAAAGAGTCAAGTACGTAAGTTTGGTTCAAGGAAGCAGATATATTTTTTTTAAAGTCTCTTTCTGGAGCTGGCAGGTGGCATGGTGGTAAAATGTGCTGGTTCCCCACATGGCAAGTGTGGTTTGAGTCCCGGACCTGGTGGCTTGCTTTTCCTTTTGCTCTCTCTCTCTCTCTCACACACACACACACATGTTCCGTCCCTCTCTGATAAAATCTAAATAAAGTTAAATAAAATAATTCTTTAAAAAATGAGTTTCTTTCATGAGAGAGAAAGACACAGAGGAAGCCATGTTCCCTCCACAGGGTCTCAAACTGTGATCCTCCCTCCCTAACATACTCCCACCTTACCTCCCAGTGCTTTCTCAGGGAGCCAGGATCAAGACACACACACTGAATGAGTACAGACCAACTAGGGACCTGAGCCCATGTAGATCCAGCATTGCTGGAGCATTGTGCTACCATTACACCACTGAGCTGGCTGGATAGTGGATATTCAGAGGAAATGCATCACTTTAGTATGGCCAGTGCATCCTATCTCCCCTCTGTCTAGGGGATCCTGGTTCAAAAGGTCCCATTATAAGGTTATATTGAAAAGAATGTGTATTTTGTTCTACCAAAGAATTTATAAGAGACTAAGACTTAAAATGCATGGCACTGCTGATCTTCAGTCTAGCAGCCTGAGGTGGAGTGCATTTTGTCTTTTTCTAGGTCACACAGTGAATGACCACAGTAACCCTAGACCTGAACTGAAGCTGCATTATAACTTTCTCTTGCTATCGTCTGAAATACGCTGGAATTGATGAGGTCAGTGTTGGGCCTGGACACTTGGGCATTAAACCAGCAAGGTCACCCTTTTTCTATAGTGGCATGTGACCATCATTACGAAACAAAGAAGGCATCTCCTAGCACACCAAATTCAATACAGATGTCACAGGGAGTAGCAGAGATCTCTCTCCCCCACTGCAATTCTTTTCCATTTCTTCATCCTATTGAGATTTTTGGACACACACACATATGCCTAGAGTGTTTTTGAAGCCATGGACTTGGGATTCAACTATGGTCCAGTCATGTGGGGTCTGGCTACCTTAACCACTAGGCTAGAAGGTCAAGCCATTTCCACATCTCATATAATGTTAGTACCTACTGTATGGGTTATAATAATTACTCCACTGGACCATGTAAAATGGGTAGAAATAAATAGGATGATGATGATGCCAGCAGCAACCAGATGGACTACATTTGAAAGCAAAGTAACTTTTAACACTGCCTGAAATACAATAAAGCAGTTTGAAAATAGAATTCTAGGAATCATTAGTCAGGGATCTGGATAGGTGGATAGGTGTTTTCTCTTTATTATTTGTTTGATGCCACTTCCTATGGGATGTCTTCCCTAACAGGCTGAGTCAGGATCACCCCCATGGAGCGCACAACGGATGTGCTCATGACACTCCGGCATTTCCTCATCATAGCACTTTTCATCCATTCATTCGAAGGAACTGCTTGATTGCCTGACCTCAATCTCAGCAAACTGTAAACTTTATGAAGGTTGGGGCTGTATCCATTTATGACCTATGCTAAGCACAGAACTAAGCCAAGGAAAGTGCTCAATCAATACTTGTGAATAAATTAATCTTTCAATTGTCATAGTCCCCTTGACCCCTGACGCAGGCAAGAGTACTGTAAGTCAGCCCATCACATCCAAAATCAGCAGCATCCAGAAATGATGTGATAATGTTTCTAATGTGAATTATTTATTTTTTTGAAGAGGTTTTTGCTATAGGGTGCATGTGCTTGCTATAAAGACAGAGAGAGACAGACAGAAAGTGAGAAATTAACCCCCGAGGGGGTAGCCATGCCACAATCCCTTCTCCTCCATTCTTCACTTGAGATCTTGGGCACACACGCACATGCGCCCGGTGTGAGTTTGAGCCACCAGGTCCGGGACTCGAACCGTGGTCGACTACATGGGAGTTCATGGACAGCCATTATGCTAACTGCTGGTCCCTCTACTATGAAGATAGAGTATAAGGCTGCTTTTGTTATGCTATCTCAGAAGAAAGTAATATGTTTTAATTCCCCATGTTTGGAGATGAGAATTCCTTATTTTTCTGAATCATGTAAACATTCTCCAGTCCTAGAAAGTGGCCACATACACATGCAGTATGTGACAACACTCAAATATCCATTCACATAGCAACTGCTTAAGTACCACTTATCCTAGATTTGAGGATGCCATGGTGAACATGCCATAGTCTTGTTTTCCAGCAGATTAAATTCAAGCGAGGAAGAGAGAGAGAGCAAAGAAACAGGAATCAAGCAAATAAGGGAACACCAGGTATTGAAGAGTGTCATGGAAGAAAATAAGATCTGGTAACAGGATGGAGAAGAACGAAAGGTAGAACAGTGCACTTTCAGATTAGATGGTGATGGACAGCCTCTCTGAGGAAATGATTGATTTCCAAGGTGAACAGTAGGAAGTAGCTGGCAGTACAAAGACCTGGAGGGAAAAGATCGGTTCTAGGTAAAAGAAACACAGGTTAAGGGCGTGAGTGGAGCCAGTGCAAAGGACCAGGAGAGGAAAGTAAAATAAGGTGAAGTCAGAGGAGAGTGGTCCAGATACTTTAGCTTTGAGCACATGGCAATCTGGATGTCATTCCAATTCACTGGAAATCCATGAGCTTATTTCAGTAGATTGAGGTCATAAAAAAATCCTGTCTATTGTAAGGAGAATGTACCCATTCTGTTACGAATGCTGAATGAACACATTATATATAAACTTCAGACATCATTAATAACGATGTTGCTAGAGATGTTGCCTCTTTTTCAATACTACATAATGATTTCAAAATCTTTCTGGCTGAACATTTCAGTCTAATTGTTCTCTATTCTCCAACATCCCCAAAATGATTTTGTTGACAGATCAATTAAAACAGCCTTAATTAAGGCAGGGCGGTTCACATTTCACATCAAAGCCAGCTAATTTAAACTGGGACCCAAAATTACTAAACTATAGAAAAGTCTTCTCCGGCAGCCCCAGCTTATATAGCACCACCACTGAAATCATTTCACAGAGGCTGCAAGGTTATTCATGGATAATTTTCAATGCCCCTTTAGAGCCTAAAATCGTCTATACAGAATGTGACTTGCCATTTTTACTCTGTTTCAACCAATTGAAATTCAGATCCAAAGAAATCCCACGCAAAACATTGTGTTTTTTTCCTGATTTCATTTTGTTTTCTCATCAGAAAACTCCTGGGACACACTTAAATGTTACCTTCTGTTCTCCTTGTCGCGTGTCATCAGGATGAGGTTGTAATTGAAGCTGACTCTCAGCCTGGCTGTGACTTATTGTCCACTGCAGAGTTGAGCTCATAGCACTTGGCCATTGGTTATTAATGCATACAAAGCTTTGCAAGTTGGTCTCCTTGATACCTCATTATGCCATTACCTTTAAATAACTGTAAAAAACAAATCACTAATAATTCTAAGTGATGTGGAGATTTTTTTTTTGGAGAGGTTTTTGCTATAGGGCGCGTTCGCTCGCCAGAGAGACAGAGAGATAGAAAGCGAGAAATCACCCTCCCAGGGGGGATTGGCCATGCCACAATCCCTTCTCCTCCATTCTCCTCTCAGGATCTTGGGCACACACGCACACGCGCCCGGCGTGAGTTTTAAGCCACCGGGTCTGGGACGCGAACTGCAGTCGACTGCATGGGAGTCCAGTGACATAGCCATTACACTAACTGCTGGTCCCAGTGGTGTGGAGATTTTAACAGGTTTCCAGGTTCTCCTTAGATTTTCAGTTCATAAGTAAGCTATCTAGTACGTTTCATTACTTATTTCAAAAGAAATTGTGTTTTGTGTTCTCCTGTATGAACAGATGTTTGTATATTCTATTCCATGCTAATTGATAAGCAAAATTGGAATTAGTCAAGATAGCTTCTTTTAAAAGGTATAGCACCTAGTGAGGAAGACAAACAATTGCATTAGCAGGGACATGTTGTATGTGAGTGCTTAGTGCTCTAAAAGACATTAGCTTCCTTCTCCCTTTTGGAGAGGAAAGTTTCCTCAGAGCTGAAACTTCAAAAAGGCTGAAATTTAAGCATAATTAATTATGTGAAGAAGTAATTGCTTCTGTACATCAGAAAGCAGGCAAGGTTGAGGATTCAGAGCAAGACTGAAGATTGCCAAGAACAACTTCAACTCACAGAATCAGCAGAGAAGAAAGGTTGCAGAAGATGTTGATGAGCTGTTAGACAAGGAGGTAGGATAGCCACATTATCTCTGAGGGTATGAGATTAGGTCTTTGTGGAGGTAGAAGGAATTGACTGAGGGGACATGGAGGGGATGACTGCTGGGAATTGCCAATGTGATAAGTGGAAGATGATAGATTTAGACAACAAAATGAAGTCATAGCAAGTTAATAGTTTGTTAGAAAATTTCGAAGCCAAGCATTTGGAAGCTTTGATGTGAGATATAAAAGCAGTTATATTTACATTATACACTAAAATAATTTTATGTTGAAATGAACAGATCCAATAAGCTATTTATACCAGAGAAATAAAAGTTATTCAAAAAATACACATTTTAGAGATGTCAGTGATTCTATGAACTAGTACTAACTTATAAACATTAGATTTTTTCAGATATGAAATGTCATTCTATATCTACCATTCCTGTTTCCCAGAATATTTAGCCTTCCCTGTCACCAGCTCTTTTTCCTCACATGGCTCCCAGGTTTCTAATTTGCTATAGGATTTAAGTCCTTAAGACTTAGAAATGTTTTGTAAGTATTAATATTGTTAAGTCCATTTTAGGGGCAAAATCTTGCCTTACTTTTTTGTTGTCGTGTCTTCTACAGAATTTCAAGTCAAATTGTGCATTACAACATACCAATATCCAGGCTCCATGCTTAAACACTAAATCAGATTTTTTTTTTGGGGGGGTGGAGAGATTTTTCACGATAGGGCACGTGCGCTCGCCAGACAGACAGAGACAGAGAGACAGAAAGTGAGAAATCACCCCCCAGGGGGGATGGCCACATCACAACCCCTTCTCCTCCATTCTTCTCTCAGGATCTTGGGCATGCATGCACACACACCCAGCGTGAGTTTAAGCCACCAGGTCCAGGACTCGAACCACGGTTGACTATGTGGGAGTCCAGCGACATAGCCATTACACTAACTGCTGGTCCCTAAATCAGAATTTTTTTGAAAGTGGACACAAAACATCTTTGTTGGGGAAAGTTCTAACAGTGATTTTAATGTGAAGCCATATTGATGCAGTGTTAGTAACTGGTTGACACTCAGAAAAAATAGTGTATTTGAGTAACTTTTGTATGGGAGAAAAAACTAATCCATTTAATACCATCAAGCTGCAAAAACACAAAAATTGCAATTGTTACTCTTCTTTCAATGGTGGGTTCAATGTCCTTTAAATCATAGATGATGTTTTAGAGCTAGACATTATCAACAATGGTGCAATTTAAATAAAGTTCACTTGTTGAAACACTCTAACATGTTGTCAATCTGACCATTTCCTTATGTATAATTTATTTACCAAAAAGAAAAAATAAAAAAATAAGTATTCTAGTGAACTGTAATTTTCTTATGTCATTTTCTAAAAGGCACAAAAGGCAACACAAAACAATTACATTGAAACAATGCTCTGACCTCAATAATCACACATTGAAAATACTTCTATCTGAAAAAAGCCATTAAGAGAAACTATGAACAAGGTGAAAACAGCTTTTGTGTGTTTTGGATAATAGTAACTCAGCAGGACCACAAAAGTAAAGCCCTATTAAATCTATTTTACATTCTTGCTTACAATTCTTGCTTCTTCACAGACTAACTTTTTGGCTCCTGGGTTCAAAACTTTGTTTTCAACCCAGAATATAATCATATGGCCATCTGCCAGGATTTTCTGAGCAGGAAAATGTTCTTTTTACTAGGAAATGTTAGGTATTATATAAATGCATTACAAGTATGCCAAGGTATATTTTATTTATGGAAAGAATTATTAACATCATTGCTGATAATTTCTGATATGCTAAGGGACTAAGCATTGAAAGAAGAAACCAAGAAAATTAGAGCCTTGATTTTCAGCCTAATTGAAATAATCTCTTCTTTTTTACTTGCAATTTTTTTTTCTTTTCTTTTCTTTTCTTTTTTTTTAAATGCCAGAGCTGAGCCATGTGTGAGTGCATGAGAGGGAGAGAAGACCCCCAGCAAGGTCTGGACCTGCTGTAATCCTTTTTCCTCCTTTTCTCCATCCTGTCAGGATTCTAGACACATGTGCATGACCCAGTATGTTTTGCAAGCTGACGAGTTCAAGACTCAAATTCTGATCAGAATGTGGGATCTGGCTTCCTTTTTTAAAGATTTTTGGCCATAGAGTATGTGCACAGGTGAAAAAGTGAGAATCACCACCCAGGTGGGGGATAGTCACACCGCAATCTCTTCTGCTCGAGGAATTTTGGCCATGTCCATACACACACGCCCAGTGTGTTTTTGAAGCCACTGGGTCCAGGACTTGAAAGTGCAGTCAGTCATGTGTGATCCCGTGTCTTAAGCCAGGCTTGTCCTGGCTTCTTTGCAATGTGTTTAACAGCTGAGCTACAGGAGCCAGCCCTCCCCCACCCCCATCGCCTTTTTTTGTTTTTGTTTTGTTGTTGTTTAGTTTCTTTCTTCCATGAATAAGAGACAGAGGCAAAGAAACTGGTACCCAAGCAGAATCTTCATGCCTCAATTCATCCACAGCCAGCACAGATCACAGGAATGCACACTGGAATGTTCAGGGAGTCCTCTGGATGCCAATCTGGGACCTTCCCATGGGGCTCAGTCTCAGAGCATTGTGTTCCTGCTTGTCACCTTCTGTCCCATTTCTGTTTATCTCACAATAACCCCAAACTTTCCTGCCTTTTCAGAAACCCAGTGGTTCTTCAAGTTCTCATTTTTGTCTGTATTTCCTTTTTTAAAAGTCAATTGCTTTGTCTTGCATTTTTTTGAGGTATTTCATTTATTATTTTTTAATTTGCTACAGGGCACTTGCACTCACAAGAAAGAGACAGACAGAGGGGGGGAGAGAGAAAGAAAAAGGCAGAAAATAAGCCCCCAGGTCCAGGATTCAAACCACAGTCGGCCATGTGGGAGTCCAGTGCCTCAGCTACCATTCCACCTGTTGGCTCCAAAATAATTGTTAAATAAAAAGACATTAAGAATAGTTTACAAAATGAAAATTTTGAAAAAAAAAATCTCTCCAAAAAAAAATATAAAAAAAAAAAGGGGGAGTGAACCAGCAGTTAGCATAATGGCTATTTCGCTGGACTCCCACGTAGTCGACCGCGGTTCGCATCCTGGACCCAGTGGCTTAAAACTCACGCTGGGTGCGTGTGCGTGCGTGCCCAAGATCCCGAGAGGAGAATGGAGGAGAAGGGATTGTGGCGTGACCATCCCTTCTGGGGGGTGATTTCTCGCTTTCTGTCTCTGTCTCTCTCTGTCTGGTGAGCACATGCGCCCTATAGCAAAAAAAAAAAAAAAAAAATTCTCTCCAAAAATGAAAATTTTGTATAAATCGTGCTCTCTGTCTGGTGAGCACAGGCGCCCTATAGCAAAAAAAAAAAAAAAAAATTCTCTCCAAAAATGAAAATTTTGTATAAATTCATGTTCTGATAAAACATACATGTCATTTTGTTTTCCTTTTGTTTTGTGTCCTATTCATAAAATAATTTTATATATCTTTTCAGTCGAGTCTTATTTCCCCACAGTCTTTTGGCCTGTCTTTCTCTCTAAGGCCTCATGTTAGTTTGACTCCTAATCTTATAAAGGGAAGGGAAATGGCATGTATTTTCAGTATCTGGTCATGTCTGAGTTACAACAAAAATTGACAGTTCGATTAAGAGGTTCTACCTGAGGACATTCAACTAATTATTTTCCTAAGTACAGGCAGTGTCTACTGTCAGGGGAGTGCAGCAAGCTCTGCAGAGCAATGGGAGCGGATGTGGCAGTGCACTCACTGCCTGGAAGATACGATGGATGGGAAGTGTAGTCACCCCACACTAATGACTCCATCAGAAAAAGTCCTTTAAAACCCCTGGAGTGTCCAAGCTCTATTCAGAAAACAGAACAAGGTAATCCCATAAAACAATTTACTATGGAGAACGAGGCCTAGGTAGAGTGAAAATGCCGAACACTAGAGAAGATAGGTCTAGGAAAGAATAAGTTATTATTGAGAGTACCCTCAGCAGAGCTTTTTCTCTTTATTATGTATGTGCAATGTTCTCCCTTATCATGAATAAAAAAATAAAACCTAAATTTCCTTGGTCGGGGCGGGGAGGGGGGGGAGTACCCTCAGCTTTAGGGCAGGAAGTAAAAAAAAAAAAATGGCTTCCAGAAATCAGTGCTAAGACTACCATGTGAGAGCAGGATGGATAGAGGAGGAGACGCAACCAGAATCACAACAGACAAGCACATACTGCTTGAGTCAACAAGAAAGCCGAAAGGGAACAAGGTCTAACCGCGCTTCTCCAACTCTCCTACCCTCGGTTTCCTGCTGGTACTCACATCAGTGGAGACTCATAAGAAGTTATTACGCAAAGAAACAGAGCAAGGGAATTATCAATAGATCGGAGGGCAAATGATTACCCCTTCAATCCACTCACAACTGATTCCAGAAAAGTATTTTAAAAACAATCAAACAGTGTACTCTTACTGAGTAATATATGGTCATATATTTCTTGGTGGTTCCATTTATTATTGTTACTATGATCATTCTAAGACCACTTCTATTTTCAGCAAATTGTGGCTTACTAAATGCACAAATTTGGACTAGCCATGATCAATTAATGCCAGTATCGATCAGAAAAATTTCATTCATATCTCCATGTCTCCTGACACTTAAAATTTACTGAGGACTTCTATGCTAAATATATTTGAGTTGTTCTCTAACTAATTAAAATGTCACCAATCTTTATTGCATATTCAATTTAACATAAATAAAATTTGATTCTTACATTATATTCAGCCTTCTTTCTTAGTTTTTCTATGCAATTAAAATTTTATTGTGGAGCCAGTCTGTGGCCTGTGAGTAGATCTCATATGACCAACTGCAAGGTCTGAGTGTGGATCTGGCAGTTTGAAAAACATACTAAGCATGTGTGTGTGTGTGTGTGTGTGTGTGTGTGTGTGTGTGTATGTGTGTGTGCCTAGAATCCTTAAAGGATAGAGGCATGGAAAAGGGATTGTGACATGGTCATGGGAGGGGCGGTGCTTTCTTATTTTCCCTGTCTCTGATGAGTATACACACCCTCTGGTAAAAACTTTAAAAATTATGTATTTTAATATTCATTGATTTTTATGAATATTTTCTCCCTTACTTAGTAATAAGCCATGTGTAGACAAATAATGAATAATATGGCTGTTATTCTCAATACCTCTATTATTTTTAATCATACACACATTATGATGTGGAGGGTATGTAGAAAATGACTTAGATGTACAGGAAAAAAGATACCATACAGCATTACTGAAAAGACAAATGAAATTTTTAGGTTTAGAATGCTTAAAAACAAACATTTTAGGCTGATTATTTAAACAAATAATATAATAAATTGAGACAGAAGAGTCTCTCTGAAATAGAAGGATAAAGAATTTTGAAACTATTACTGAATACTAAGCAATTTGTATTATTTTTATGTAATTCTCATAATTAAAAAATAAATATATGTGTTTCTCTTTTACAGACAAAGAAAATGGAGGTATAGAAATTTAAGCAAACTTCCTTACCTTAAATAACTGGTAAATTATATCAGTTTACTCTGTTACTTCATTTGAGAATGTTTGCTCCTCACTCTATTCAATGCTATGTCCAATACAAAATGTCTGAAGTAGTTGGTGTATACATTTTATCAGGTGTTATTTACTTCTAAAACTAATTATAGAATTTTTCTTGGTTCAAAGGTACCATGTATGTTTTGTGTTATTAGTCTTTGAGACTAAAGAGAAATGAGACATCATAGCATGTAATTTCTGCACATAAAATCTAAGCTGGTCTATGAAAGACAGACACTGTATGCCCTCAATGTACACTGAATGTCTGCGCTCTACGACAGAAATTGAAAGACTCGAAGCCATAGAGAAGACAGCTGTAGATCCCCGAGACTGCATAAGGACTAGTTAGGAAGAAGATTAGACAGGGATCAAGAAGCATTTCTCCATACACAGAAAAGCAGATAGATGGGGTGAATGGGTTGTGAAACAGCATACCACAACTGAGAAAACAAACAAAAACAAGACATTGTCAATTACATTACATTATTTTATATATGTGTTTGTATATGTGTGCATATATATGTGTGTATACATATGTGTGTAGATTATATATATAGATATATAAAATGTGATGTTCTTCATTGAAAATTAATATGGTATTGTTTTTTATTTGATTATTGTAAACTGTATGCATACTTTAAAAAATCCATGTTGTACCCCCAGAAAGTTAAACAAATAAGTGTAAATAAGAAAATTTAAAATAAATAGAAAAAATATCTTTGTACCACTGATTACATAATGAACTTTATTTAAAATACAGAATCCATACTCGAAGATTTTTATTTGTCAAAATTATTTTTCAAGTTCACAAATTGATCTAATGAAATATAGTTCATTGTTTTGATTAGTTGTATAACAATTTTCCTAGATACCAGTTAATACCTACAAATGTTACCGGGAAACAAAAGACCCTGGTAGGTCATTCCGTCAAGAATGACATCTTTAGGGACCAGCAGTTAGCATAATGGCTATGTTGCTGGACTCCCATATAGTGGGCCATGGTTTGAGTCCCGGACCCAGTGGCTTAAACTCACGCCGGGCACGTATGCGTGTGTGCCCAAGATCCCAAAAGGAGGGGAAGAGATTATGGTGTGGCCATCCCCCCTGGCGGGTGATTTCTCACTTTCTGTCTCTGTCTGGTGAGCGCACGCGCTCTATAGTAAAAAAAAAAAAAAAAAAAGAATGACACCTTTAAATATAATTTTCATTTTATTTTACATATTGTGAGCATGAACTTCAACTTGTAGAGAAATGCTCTCATCATAGCCCTGTGACTATTACCTTTTAACAGCAAAAGGTAAGGTAGTACAGACTCATGGTCAAAAGTAGGAACTCTAGAGCAAGATGAACTGAACCCGAATCTCACTAGCTGTTGCACTTCCTGCATCACCTGGTCATGTCATGCAGCCTCTATAAGTCTTAGCTTTCTCAACCATAAAACAGGCATGTAATAGCCCCTCAGAAGTTTTTCACTAAAAGCAAATTAACTGAGATGTCATATGGAAACTTTTCTACCATACACTACATTTTCCATGATGTCAGCTGCTAACATTATACTGCATAAGAATTTGAAACCAGGCCTACATTATTTTCCAACAGCAAAAGTTAAGAAAGACTCCTTCACTTTTCCACCAGCTATCCTTTCTCA
The DNA here is from genome assembly GCF_000334495.1 of Tupaia belangeri chinensis. Lineage (NCBI taxonomy): Eukaryota > Metazoa > Chordata > Mammalia > Scandentia > Tupaiidae > Tupaia > Tupaia belangeri. The sequence goes on along the minus strand of NW_006159809.1, from coordinate 922,234 downwards.
GTAGGGTGATAAGACCTTTAACATTCAACTGTAGGACTATTAGAAACCCATGTGGGACTAATGGGATAGACTGAGCTATGTTCTCTTCTCTACGAGTTTCCCTCAGTTCAGAGGTGCTAGAGAGACTTGGGAGTCCTTGGGAAGGTGTAATTGATCCTTTGTTTGATGGAACTCCAGCAGGAAGAATAGCACTTCACTTTATCTAGTTCAGTAGTAGGACAGATAAGAAAGAGGTATGGAATAAATGTGGAGTCGAAATGTCAATCAGCCATTCAGCTTCTGCTATAAAAAGGCTGTATCCTGCACCCTAAAGGGAACTGAAATGTAGGGACTCACAATTCTCCTGTGGAATAATCAAGGATTCCTACTGAGCTTACTTACACGTTGAGTCTAAGCAAAAATCTGACTTAGGCCTAGCAATAAATGATTAAGTCTTGCCTTTACTTGAGAGTTAAAGATCTCATGTGGAGTCAATATTACCATATAAATCTAACATGCAGATAACATAGAACTAAGGACCCACATAAAGGATGCATGGGACAGTGTTGTAGCTTAGCAACAAGAGACCCGTGTTCCATCCTAATGCTGCCCATTACTTATTGGATGTTTTTAGTTAGTCCATTTAGATTCTCTTTATTTTAAAAATGGATAATGCTAACAATTCTGTAAAGAAATGTTATCATAGTAAAGCTGTACATAATGCCCAGTTCTTGCCAGATGAATAGCAGGGTCACAATAAAGGAAGCTATTGATGTACTTTATTAGTTTGTTTTCAGTGCAATGGTAATTATTTTATAATGGCAGAACTTAACTGAGTCCTCTTTAAATTATCTCCAATATGCTAAATTATTTTGACATTTTTCAATATAAGAGCTACGAGAAGATTTGAGTTCATAGTTATTCATGTTACCTGCAGTACTTGTATTATACCTTCCCCTAAGTATGTGAAAAGGGGGTAATTGACAAAATTACTAATTGTATATAACTTTTTTATTATTGTTAACTTGTTAACATGGACAGTCATCTCCAACCATCTGTTAATTCTTCCCTCTGGAAAATAAAAAGATTTATTTATAATTTTACAGAATATAATCTTTCCTTGAATTAAACAGATGTTGTGATGTTTGAAATTCTAAAGAGAAAATCTCATCTTCATTCTAGAGTGACAGTTTTCTGTGAAGTATCATAATAGTCCTTTCTTTAATAATCTAAGGCTGTCTTCTTTGAATTAAATAAAATCAAATTTCCCATCTAATTAAATTGGCTTATGTTATACCTAGCAACTTTCCAAATGTCCCTTTTTAGTAAGCTGAAAAGGACTACCTATATATTTCGGATGCAGCTTAATGTCAATTGTGAATAGCTACTACTTTATTAATATATGCAAACCTTATGTTTTCACTATAAGCTTCATTTAAAAAAATAAGTCTTCAAATTTCAACCATAGTTATGTGATGATCAAAAGACATTTTAAGACAGAAAAAAATTCTAGGAAAGAAAAAAGAAATATATGGGAAAAGACTTTGCAGGGAATGAGGCCAAAGGAAAAACAACTTACCCCTAAAGACCTGCACTTTTTACAGAGTGAAAAAGGATTTTAGAAGTTTCATTGATGAGAATAGCTTGTCCCAAAATACAGTTAAAAATTATGTGATACAACTGGATTCTTCCGTGCCCAGGTGTACCATCTGCCTTTAAGAAAATGTCATACGATAATTAAAAGGTAGTCTAACACTATATCTTTTACAGGGTAGAATTGCTACTTTTCTATCTTTAACTATTCTTGGTAACTCATCGTTAAGCACAACTGGCTCATTCTGTCATACTTAGGGTAAAAAAAGGAATCAAAATCTTACATTTGGGGTAAAATTTTGACAATTCTTTTTTTAAAAAACTATTTTTATTTTAACCTTATTATTATTTTCCAGTTTGACCAGAGAGAGACGGGGGGGAGGGAGTGCAAAAGGAAGTCACCAGGTCCATGACTTGAACTATGGCTAGCCACGTGGGAGTCCAGCACCTTTAACCACTATGCCACCTGCTAGCCCTTACACTTAGTTTTTATCAATTTCACTTGACATTACTTTGATGCTTTTTTAATTCATCATAGTAGAGAACTTCAGAACTATCTAAACATCCAGACTTTCCTTTTGTTTAAAGTTTAATTGAAATTTGGACAGTCTAGTTTCTACAGAATGACTGCTTTTAATTCCTACTGTTAAACAAGGTCAATTTATGCTAAAAATCTCAGAGTTTAACTTCTAATTCTGTCTTAGAAATTTGACATAATGGCAGAGGGTGAGAGGTAGGGAAACAAGGGGGAGAAGTAAAATATATAAGAAATAAGAAATGGGAAATTTTTGTTGATAACACATATGGTAATATCCTTGATTGAGCCAATACCCAGTGCATTTTGGATGGGAAATATCATTTTGTATACTTTAATGATGTACAGTGAATGAATGTAAATAAATTTTAAAAATAAGAAATTTTGCATAATGAATATTTATAAATATTTTTCTTTAGTATTATTGCTAACACCACCAACACATTCTGGTCAATTGTAAGAGTTCTCCTGTGAAATATCATTTAATTGCTGCTTCTCTTTCTTTTGCTGTACTTCAGGTGGAGTGTTGGAGTTGGTGTGGTAATAAAAAGGAGAGGCTTCTACTTCTTGAAGGAAGGCTGAGGACTATGCTTTGAAAAGCCTTCCCATTACAATACAATTGGGACTTGGATAAACTAGAAAAGAGGAATTGTAAAACATCCTGTAATCCTCAAAAGGATAATAGAAATCTCACTAAGCTAATAGTGAGGTTATATATGCTTGATAACCACCACCAGAATACAAAATACAAAGGTAATGTGGCCCTGGTTACAAAGATATTTCAAAAGGCAGAGAGAGAGGGAAAGTTTGAAAGCACACTTCATGTGAAATGGTCAACTGCAATCCCTTTTCCTCCATCTTTCCCACCTTTCAAGATTTGAGGCATGCACATCACACACCCAGTATAATTTTCAGTTCACCCGGTCCAGGACTCAAACCACATAGTCAGCCACAAGGGATCCAGGCACCATAACCATCATGCCACTGATTGGCCCTCCGATATGTTAACTAAAAATTTATAAATTTTGTGCAGAGAGTAACTTAAATGCAAAGTCAATACAGTATTTCTTAGAAAAAAATGTTACCTTACAAAATGTGTGATATATTTATAACTAGCAAAATATAATTAAATTTTGTCTTGACAACTAATCAGAGAAAACACTCCTAAATTTTGTGTTTTCCATTTGATAGGGTGACATGAGCATAGGAATAAGCCTTGTTAAGGGGGTCATGTTACAGACATTTTCAAAATTAAGTGTGCACCTGGATTACTTGGAGGGGCTTTCAAGAAAATTAGAGTAATAGTAGGTTAATGAATCACAGTTTTAGGGATTCTTCCCCAATGGTGTCCAGGCATTAATTTCTCAAAAATTCTTTGAATCACTTCAATTCGCAACTATTGTTGCCAAACATTTTATCCAAAAAACAAACAAACAAACAAAAAGTCCTTTGTACTTAATAGGGCCTACACTAGGCACCAGAATTTTGAAGTTTACCTACTAGAAATATGAGTATTTAATAATACCTATTGAGTTTACTTTTACTCATCAGTTTAAGAGGATTACTTGAGAAAGCTCGGGCTGTATCACAAAATGAAAGGCATATATTTGTGTTGAAGCTTTTAATTTGCAGACTAATACTTAAGTCACATCATATTATTCATCAGTTAAGCTAGAGCTGGAAGTATCAATGTAAACATGACTATTTGGGGTCACGTTAGTTGTGTCCTATTGCTATTCTGCTGTCATGTTTCATGTCTCATCACCTCTGTTTTAAAAGGGTCTATGTCAAAGCTATGGTTTACCAATGACAGAAAAATTGTATTTCTCTCTACAGTAACAACAAATTAATGATCTTCACCAATCCCATTTTCATAGAATATCCAATTTACCCATGATTGCTGTTGAGCTCATAGAACATACATATTTCATCTACCTTAATTCCCAAAGCAGCACAGTGGAAGTAACTTTATAGTAAAGACTGAGTCCACTATACTCACTATGTAGCACCTAGTATGAGTTTCAATATTTGTTAAACTAAACTGAAAGCAGTCTTTCCTAAAAACAAGTGTTTAGAGTTGGGTTATTTTGAATTATGATTTTTTTTTTGAATCCTCAATGGGAGTTATCTCCAAGAAGAAAATTAAAGTGGAGGAAAACAAATCTCATCTTAGAAACTCTCTCTCTCTCTCTTAAAACCTGTATCTTCATTCTTTTATTTGTTTACTGGTCCTGTAACATTGGAAGTGATTTCAAAAGTTGTCCAATATTTAATGAAGAGCAATTTCAAATTGTAAGGATCTGTAAGATGTCCCCCAAATACTTGAAACCATGGGATTCATGAGCCTTTCCTGGTGGAATTATCAAATTTTTCTCTTGAGCAATAGCCCTAAAGTATTTAATGCTCCATATGCAACCTCATATGAGCAATGATTGCAATACATTTGATGAGGTGGTTTTGGCAGCTCTGTTTGTACAAGATTTGTAATGCCTTCATTAGATAAGTTCCCATCATCAAAGTATTGTTGATATTAAAAGTACAAACAGTTTAAAAAGAAAAACAGCAACAAATACTGAACCCTAACCCTAAAGGAGTTCAAAGTACAGTGGAGAAAATGAAAACGTACACAAAATATATCATGCTATGTGCTAGGCATTGCTAGTGTACCACAGGATGACAGAGTAATGAAACTGCTGAAATAGTAAAACCAGATAGATTTTCACTGCAGAATTCTTCCCTGATTAATAATCAGGCATGATTAAAATTGATTCTTTCCTACTGAAATGTCATAAAAGAGGCCAAAATAATCTTACAGTTTTAAACGTGGCACTTGATTAAATTCTTTGTATGGGAAAGAGCTTCCAGTGGATAGTCATCTGTGTGGGGTTTGGGAGAGCTGCTCCTATAATGAAAGGACTTGGAGAACCACAGAGAAAGAGCATATCATCATCCCTGTGTGTGCTTTGCCTGTAGCAGAAGTTTATCCTAAAGAGGACAGGCTATTGAGTCACTAAAACAAATCTCACAATACCTCAAGTCTCTTTCCCCAAAAGTCTGAATTCCTACACTCTTACAATCAGAAAGTCATGGGGGCAGGGGAGGACAAGAACATGATTTAACAAGTGTAAAACCAAGGAAACATATCCACAATTATTGCTCACAGTATTCAAAAGTTCTGAGACGGATAATCCTCATAGCTGCTACAGGAGTAATAAGAGTAATGGGAAGAACCTTACTAATGTGTAAATTCTCCTGATGTCTATCTCCAGGTCAGGGCATAATGAAAAGTGGAGTCTAGTTAAAAAGAAAAAAATAATAAATAAATAAAG
>NW_006159809.1:868203-916007 GCF_000334495.1 Tupaia belangeri chinensis | reverse complement strand
AAAAAAAAAAAAAAAAAAAAAAAAAAAAAAAAAAAAAAAAAAAAAAAAAAAAAAAAAAAAAAAAAAAAAAAAAAAAAAAAAGGGGGGGGTGGGGGGGGGGGGGGGGCTTGAGTGCTCCAGCCATCGGTTTTCTACTAAACTCTATGCAACTTCAGGAAAGTAGCTAATGTTATTAAGTTGCTTATGGTATGCCCAGCTCCCCAGGTGGATAAACATACAAGGGCGTTTCCAAAAACAAAATGAAAAGTGGCATTGTAGTTGAGTTTATTTGCTGAAAAAAGTTTCAAAATACTATTTTCGTAATATGAATTATCCAGGAATTATTTTCCCTGTAACTTTCTGACAACCCCTCACATGAACTCATTTTTCCCTTCTTGCTGTTTCTCAACAAATATTTATTGAGAACGTGTTAGGTATATTGTGGAGACTTGCTGTCTGTGGGATGGTGTTAATCTCAATTCTCCATTGATGTTTATTGAGTTAATCTGTTAGTACACAACTATACACTGTGTGGAAATAATTACTATTTGCCTAGACCAGTGTACACTATGGTAAATACAGATGATATATATACTATAGCTGTGCCTTTGAATATCCCAAATTTATCGAAAGAGGAAAATTTAGATGTACATGCAAATAGATTTGGGTTTTCTAGCTATTACTATAAATTGGTACCTTAAAATATTTTTTAAAGAGAACACATTCATGCATGGATGACATTAACCTGCTACATTTAGAAATGAATAGTAAGTAGCTGTTATGTCTCATAAGTCATTTATTATATCCAGTCATTTATTCTGGTAGCAAAAATAGATGTAAATTTTAATATTTCAAAATATAGGTTTTATGTTTACATTTTATAGAAGTATTAAATATGCATTTTGTATTTTAATTTTCAAAGGTTTGTTTATTCTAGATAACTTAGGAAGATCTCAAAATCATAAAGAACTTAAAAATAAATCAGAATTCTTCTATCCAAAATTTTAAAATGTTTTGAACAAAGCAATTTTCTAAACTTGAAATAAATACTTCTATCCAAAATTTTATTTTAAAGTGTTTTGAACAAAGCAATTCCCTAAACTTAGATCTACCAGGTGATTTTTCCTTCCATCATTCTCCTGATCCAAGTAAAGTTACCACAGGTAGGATTAGAGATCACAAGGGAAAAATAAAAAGCCAGAAATATCAGACAGCTTCTATTCCTTTTTAATTACTGTAATATAGTTCAATGTCTGTTACTATGAAGGGACATTTATGTTCAATAACTTCAATTAAAATGAATATACATTCCTACCACTGTTAGTGTTTGTTTTTTGGTCTTGTTTTATACTGATGTATTAATTATAGAATATATATCTTGTTTATACTGATGTATTAATTATAGAACATATATCTTCCTAGAGCATAATGCATTTCTTCCACTAAATAATTTTTTAAGAATTTGTCAAATGAGGGAACCAGCAGTTAGTGTAATGGTTATGTCGCTGGACTCCAACGTAGTCGACCGCGGTTCGCGTCCTGGACCCGGTGGCTTAAAACTCACAAGAGGATGAAGGAGAAGGGACTGTGGCATGACCATCCCCCCTGAGGGGTGACTTCTCGCTTTCTGTCTCTATGTCTCTCTCTATCTGGCGAGCGCACAAGCCCTATAGTGAAAACCTCTCAAAAAAAAAAACAAAAAAACTGTCAAATGATGTAGTGTCTCAATAATTAATGAGTAAAATTTGTTTCTTGAACTTGTTTTCAGATGTAGATTTTTCTTCTCAGGGCAAACGTACAGTCTAGAAATCTCTCAATCTCTGTTGAACGACACACTTGGTTTTTATTTTAAAAATAGAATTGTTTGCATAAGCACAAGTATACTAACAAGTTGAGTGACTAGGAAGTCGGGATATAGAGAGGTTATATACCTCTAAGATCTGAATTAAATCCTTCCATCCAGCATTCAACAGCTCTCTGTCTATACTCCAAGTTACCTTTTCCATGTGTTGCCTTAGACACTACTGAATGGAAAGCTAATGAAATGTGTTCTCCAACTGGCAGTTATTCCCAGTCCTATCTAGGGACAAGCAGATATTGGATTAACAGCATTGCCACCTGGTTTTAGTTCTCAATGCCAGCCACTGTTCCATCACAGAGAGCAGTGCCTTTATCACCTTTGATGTCCCAACCCCAGTTTTAGAGTGTTAGCAGCAATCTGCTTCAAGAATGTAATGTACAGCCTCTGAGAAACAAAAGAAAATCACACTTCTATGAATTTCCAAATTGCTATAGCTCATACTCAATGTTTATTTTATTTTAATATTACTGCCAATGGGTTTTGCCAAGTGAAATAAATTTAGTCCTAATGAGCATATTCTGAAAGTTAAAAAACACAATTTAATAAATGATTCAATGTAATCTCTACAAAAATGACTCTAAGAGGCCGAAGAGTCACTGAGTAGGAGAGAAACCATGAGGAAACAAAGGAATAACAAATCAGTGAAAGCAATTATGATTTTTACATTAGCAATTAATCAAAGAGTTCTTGTTTCTTTTCAGTATCACAAAGATCGAGTCAATGTCAAAACTAGGTCGATTTCATTACAAATATATCCTAGACTATTTACTTGATTAACAAGAGAGGATCTGGCACATAGGATTTACACCTGTTAACTTCCCGGCTAATCTCTTTCATCATGTTTCACAACATTTAAACAGATCATATAGTGTGTTCTTGGATCTAATTTTCACTTATATTGATGAATCATTTTATCCAATAACTGTTGACTTTTAAAAAATTTTTAAAATCGTTTAAACATATTTGCTAGTCTTTAGGATGTAGTTGTAATTTCTAGTCTTTGCATTTTTATTATACATTATCATTTTTCTTACAAAGAAAGATTTTATAAGGCTATTCTGTTTCTTCTTTTTGCTAATTCACTAGTAATTGATTTATCAAAACATACCATTATGACTTTTCAGGAAAATTAAAACAGGAGGAACAGATTTTATTACGGCTCAAGATTTGGTTTTGAAATAGGACACCATTATGAATTTCTATAACATACTGCAAAGCTAAGCAGAGAAAGTCTAAAGAAATCAAGAATCAAAGACATTTTTTGTTCACATCCCATGACAAATTTAAGGTTTTAATAATAGCTGGTGCTTTCCAAAACCATGATCTCTGCACCATTTTTTCCATATAATAATTTTGTATTTATGATGTTGTTATCTATATTCTAAATCCATTTTCTGCTCTGTTCTCTTTGAACCTAGTCCCATCTGATTTTTATCCTGCCTAGAGAGAAATGAACTTGTCCCCGATTAAGTTCCTGTAAACTGGTCACTCAGAAAAGAAATGGGCCTTTGACAAAGCTTCATGAGAACTGAATAAAGCCTAGTGAATAAGGTATTCAATCTTAAACATCACCAAAGCTGATATTCAGCCTACCTGGTCATGCCGGAGGAGGATCTGAGGCTTTTCCAATGCTGTATCCTTATGTATGCAAGATTCTTACTGCCCAGCTTTCTACATTACATGACTACAAGCTCAAGGCTTGGACTACAGCCCATTGATCACCCCAGGAAAAAGGCTGTTACTACTCCCAACCATTAAAGCTGAGTTAGCAGGATTGGGCTGTAGCCAAAGTTCTGTCAAAATGCGTTCCTCTTGTGTCCTGCCCTTGTTTGAAACAAGAGAAAAGCTAGTTTTTCCTTAAAGCAACCTGAAGTCTCCAACATCAAGAGTCTCACTCCTTCACTTAGTATGATATTCTTCTCTCCTGGACACCTGAGAATTACCCTTGAAGGCGTATGCAACAAGGGACACACCCAGCTGTTACTGCTTCTGTTGCCCTGCTCACCAGAAGGACTAAGGATGTGCTCTTTGACCATCTAAACCCATATGATTTTAATTAACATCAACTATCTGGCAAAGCTGCTCTGTTTCCAAGTCAATTGATTACAGCCCCTATTCTGACATCACTCATCTTAGCAACAGCATTTGGTAGCATTGATCATGCCCCCTCATTCCTTTGAAACCCGTTGTTTATTAGTTTCTAAAATTTTACCTCTACTGATTTCTCCTTATTCTCTTCTGCTGGATCATACTTAAACTTATAAATCGTAAATTTAGAGCATCCTAGAATTTTTTCCTGCTCTATACTTTCTAGTATTTATCCTTAAATAACCTCACCTTGTGGCATGACTTGAAATATCATTTGTAATCAATGAGTAGCAACTTCAAATTTCTAGCCCCAAACTCTTCACTAGATTGCATATTCCTTTATCCAACCAACTTCTCAGTCTTAAGCAAATGTGCTCTAACCTTCATTGATGTATTATAAGGAAATCATTGCTTAGATTGCTAGTTAGTATTCCAAATTTGATAAACCTAAATGTGCCCACCCTAACCTTGCTTCCTCCCAAGTCTTTCCAACATTTAATGACAGCCATATTTTTCAGCTAATCAGAATTATTTTTCCAACACTCTGCTTGTATCTTTTTTTTTTCTAAATTTTATATTGTCTGTGAGATTAAGACAGAAGGAGTTGACAGATACTCTCAACAGGATTTTCACACCATAACCTATTACCAGTCTGGACTAGCCCAGATATGCCCGATGTATACAGAGAGGGCCCAGAACACAAACTTAAGGTCTCCTGAGTGGGTCCAGAATCACACAGCTTTGTGTTACTGCTGTTCCACACATTGGCTCTCACTTGTCATCATTCTTGCCTCATCTCTTTCTGTGATGCTCCACATTAAGCCAACGGTCTTACATTGGCGATTCTTCTGACATGCTTTCAAAATTCAAGCCCTGCTTCCCAGCTCCATTACTAGCTTCAGTAGAGTTCATGGCATTAACATCTCTTCTCTGACTTAGCAACAGGTTCTTAGCTATTCTCTGTAACTTTTTACTTGGCCAACTAAATCTGGCTACTACTTCTTGCAGTCAATGAAGCGAGAGGCAGAAGCTGGAGAAAGGAGTTTACTTCTGTAATCAGTAACAGAGAGACATTCAGCAAGCACGGAAAGTGTCTTGAAAAACGCAACTCGTTTGCAGTATTTATAGATACTAGATACAAGCAAGTGCAAATCATTCCTCACTATGATTCATCAAAATCAACTGGTTTCCCCTACGTAATTATCCTGATTCCTTTTTTACTTCAAATATCCATTCCTGGTTCCTCATCTGACCATTCCTCAATCAAATCTCCCTATGACACAGCAATTGGTCAGATTGTTCTCGTTACGGGACTTTCAGTCTTGCCAAACCACAAACTAGTTTGCTTTACTTTCACTTGTGCACTTCTCATGAATATTCTCCAAACAGGAGCAGACCAAGGATGATTGATACCATTTTACAGCATATGTATCATTAGCCTAATGGTCACACTAAAAGTTTCTTTGGGCTGGAATGCTAGTTTCTTAAAACCTGAATGGCTTGCTTTCTTATTTTTCAATTCTACTTGTATCACCTTATCAGATTGCTATTTTAAAAATTCCTCAGAAGAAATATTGCACCTCCCACACTCACATTTCATCTACTCATCTTTCTTTACATTTCTTCATTGCATTTGCCCCCACTGGAAACGTATACCTGTAGTTGTTTATTGTTAATTTGTCTTTACCGGAAAAGCACACACCATGTCATTCTTGTCATTTCTCAAATAGTCTCATGTCTAGGCCCCTGTTTGCAAGCATATAGAAAGCATACCTTTGGAGTTTTGAATATTCTGCTGTTAACTTTAGTTTCAAAACAGAAGATTTTAATATAAAAGAGTCACACCCTTTGCATTCATTCAACACATACACTAAACAACCACGTCATTAATTATTAATCTATAAACATTAATTATTTAATACTAATGATTTATTCAGCAAATGTATGTTTAAATCCATAAAAGTATAAAACTGTGCTAAATACTTTTGGGCATACAGTATACACATATAAATATAAATAACAATGCCATTATTCCCTTCAAAAAAAAACAATGTAAATTAGTAAAATATGAGAAGAAAAAAATAGAGATAGCAATTTAGGAATATTTCAAAGGGAGAAATGCTTTCTAGATGGAAAAGGGCAGTAATGTGAAGCTGTGTCACCTAGCTAACAGTTGAACTGGATCTTGATTTAATTTGAAGATCAAAAAGATTGAAGCTCTGCTGTGGCGGCACACACAGTAGATGCCACTGCAGGAGTCACATGGAAAAGTGCCAGGGTTCGGATCCATAGTTGGCCTGAATATGCTGGGCACACCCACAAGCAAACAGTGATCCCATCTGGCTAGAAGGCTGATAGGGATAGATAGCAGCTTGGAGAGTCGCTATTTGGGGGTCACTGTCTCTCCCAGTTTCTGTCTCTCACTCATGAAATAAATTAATAAATAAACGTAAAACATATATTGAGAGGAACGGTAGATAAAACAGCTTAATCTCACATGGCTGACTACATGGTTTAAGTCCCAGATTGAGGGGCTTAGAAAACAAACCGGGCAAATCCATAGAGAATGGGGGAGAAGGGGTTGTGACATGGCCTTCCTCCTGGGGAGATGCTTTATCAGTTTCCCCCTCTCTCTCTGTCTCTTTCTTTCTGTTTCTCTCCAGTGAGTACGCATGCCTTACAGCAATTTTATTTATTTTTTTGAGAGGTTTTTGCTTCAGGGCACATGCGCTCACAAGAAAGACAGGCAGAGACAGAGAGACAGAAAGTGAGAAACCACCCCCCAGGGGGATGGCCATGCTGCAATCCCTCCTCCTCCATTCTCCTCTCAGGATCTTGGGCACACATGTACATGCGCCCGGCGTGAGTTTAAGCTACCAGGTCCGGGACTTGAACTGGAGTCAACTACATAACCATTATGCTAACTGCTGGTCCCCTGCCCTATAGCAAATTAAAATAATAAAATAAAATAAACAGTTTGAGAAGCAATAGCAACAACTCCCTCACTGCTAATTATTAAGATCTTTGAAATTTTTCTAAGCTTTTACTGACGTGTTGTTTTCAACTATCTGATTCTTTGTTTCCTCAGCTATTCAAGGGTGTTCATATTACAGAAAGGAAATGTGTATTAAGCACAGAGAGGGCCCAGAACACAAACTTAAGGTCTCCTGAGTGGGTCCAGAATCACACAGCTTTGTGTTACTGCTGTTCCACACATTGGCTCTCACTTGTCATCATTCTTGCCTCATCTCTTTCTGTGATGCTCCACATTAAGCCAACGGTCTTACATTGGCGATTCTTCTGACATGCTTTCAAAATTCAAGCCCTGCTTCCCAGCTCCATTACTAGCTTCAGTAGAGTTCATGGCATTAACATCTCTTCTCTGACTTAGCAACAGGTTCTTAGCTATTCTCTGTAACTTTTTACTTGGCCAACTAAATCTGGCTACTACTTCTTGCAGTCAATGAAGCGAGAGGCAGAAGCTGGAGAAAGGAGTTTACTTCTGTAATCAGTAACAGAGAGACATTCAGCAAGCACGGAAAGTGTCTTGAAAAACGCAACTCGTTTGCAGTATTTATAGATACTAGATACAAGCAAGTGCAAATCATTCCTCACTATGATTCATCAAAATCAACTGGTTTCCCCTACGTAATTATCCTGATTCCTTTTTTACTTCAAATATCCATTCCTGGTTCCTCATCTGACCATTCCTCAATCAAATCTCCCTATGACACAGCAATTGGTCAGATTGTTCTCGTTACGGGACTTTCAGTCTTGCCAAACCACAAACTAGTTTGCTTTACTTTCACTTGTGCACTTCTCATGAATATTCTCCAAACAGGAGCAGACCAAGGATGATTGATACCATTTTACAGCATATGTATCATTAGCCTAATGGTCACACTAAAAGTTTCTTTGGGCTGGAATGCTAGTTTCTTAAAACCTGAATGGCTTGCTTTCTTATTTTTCAATTCTACTTGTATCACCTTATCAGATTGCTATTTTAAAAATTCCTCAGAAGAAATATTGCACCTCCCACACTCACATTTCATCTACTCATCTTTCTTTACATTTCTTCATTGCATTTGCCCCCACTGGAAACGTATACCTGTAGTTGTTTATTGTTAATTTGTCTTTACCGGAAAAGCACACACCATGTCATTCTTGTCATTTCTCAAATAGTCTCATGTCTAGGCCCCTGTTTGCAAGCATATAGAAAGCATACCTTTGGAGTTTTGAATATTCTGCTGTTAACTTTAGTTTCAAAACAGAAGATTTTAATATAAAAGAGTCACACCCTTTGCATTCATTCAACACATACACTAAACAACCACGTCATTAATTATTAATCTATAAACATTAATTATTTAATACTAATGATTTATTCAGCAAATGTATGTTTAAATCCATAAAAGTATAAAACTGTGCTAAATACTTTTGGGCATACAGTATACACATATAAATATAAATAACAATGCCATTATTCCCTTCAAAAAAAAACAATGTAAATTAGTAAAATATGAGAAGAAAAAAATAGAGATAGCAATTTAGGAATATTTCAAAGGGAGAAATGCTTTCTAGATGGAAAAGGGCAGTAATGTGAAGCTGTGTCACCTAGCTAACAGTTGAACTGGATCTTGATTTAATTTGAAGATCAAAAAGATTGAAGCTCTGCTGTGGCGGCACACACAGTAGATGCCACTGCAGGAGTCACATGGAAAAGTGCCAGGGTTCGGATCCATAGTTGGCCTGAATATGCTGGGCACACCCACAAGCAAACAGTGATCCCATCTGGCTAGAAGGCTGATAGGGATAGATAGCAGCTTGGAGAGTCGCTATTTGGGGGTCACTGTCTCTCCCAGTTTCTGTCTCTCACTCATGAAATAAATTAATAAATAAACGTAAAACATATATTGAGAGGAACGGTAGATAAAACAGCTTAATCTCACATGGCTGACTACATGGTTTAAGTCCCAGATTGAGGGGCTTAGAAAACAAACCGGGCAAATCCATAGAGAATGGGGGAGAAGGGGTTGTGACATGGCCTTCCTCCTGGGGAGATGCTTTATCAGTTTCCCCCTCTCTCTCTGTCTCTTTCTTTCTGTTTCTCTCCAGTGAGTACGCATGCCTTACAGCAATTTTATTTATTTTTTTGAGAGGTTTTTGCTTCAGGGCACATGCGCTCACAAGAAAGACAGGCAGAGACAGAGAGACAGAAAGTGAGAAACCACCCCCCAGGGGGATGGCCATGCTGCAATCCCTCCTCCTCCATTCTCCTCTCAGGATCTTGGGCACACATGTACATGCGCCCGGCGTGAGTTTAAGCTACCAGGTCCGGGACTTGAACTGGAGTCAACTACATAACCATTATGCTAACTGCTGGTCCCCTGCCCTATAGCAAATTAAAATAATAAAATAAAATAAACAGTTTGAGAAGCAATAGCAACAACTCCCTCACTGCTAATTATTAAGATCTTTGAAATTTTTCTAAGCTTTTACTGACGTGTTGTTTTCAACTATCTGATTCTTTGTTTCCTCAGCTATTCAAGGGTGTTCATATTACAGAAAGGAAATGTGTATTAAGCACATATTCTACTGCCTGACACATAATAATTCCAAAATTATTGTTATAATAATGACAATATAGAACTGAATGATATAGCCCTAAGATGACCTGACTTATTGTTAATATTTTTCTATTATAAAGAATAGTTATTACCTTAATGATATGAAAAATTAACACAAGTTATTCTGAAAAATATTTAACGGATGAAATAATTTTTATTTTCAAATAGTTATTTCATCATTATTCTTCACATGGTTTTCATTTCAAGTGGGAAAGATTGCAAAATTTAGCTGAGAAAATTAAAAATTACCTTGTTAAATTTGAATTACAGATAAACAGTAAATAATTCTCAGGTTAAGTAAGTACATACCAAAATTTGAATGAAATGTGTTTACACTTAAAACAATTTTCCTTTTGTTTTTTTACTTGAAACTTAAAGTAAATGGGCTGTACAAATTTTATCTCTCAACCCTCACTTAAGCAATGACATGCTGATAAGCAGGCTTTGCCAACCGCACACGCACACACACACATATACACAAACACACATACCCACATTACACAGAGACCTGATATGCAAAATTTGCCAAGCTGATCTATTCAGCTAGCAAGAGCCACTCTGATGTATCCTTGAAAGGAAATTCAGGAAAGTAGGAGGAATGTTAGAAATCGAACTAAGACCCATTTAATACCCAGAGGAAAGATTAGACACACCATGACCTGTGAGGTATATCTAGTAAATAGCTTGTTTTTAATATAGCTCTTGAACTAAGAATCGTTCTTCACTTTATACAGTTTAAATTTAATTTATATTTTAATTTCTGAATAAAAATATACAAAGATCATATGTAGTCAAAAATCTTAAAATATTATCTGCACTTTACAAAAACTTGTTATTCATATAGAGTCCAGTATGTTCCAGGAATCTTCCTATATACTTTTATAAAACTTATGGGACAGTGTAAGGAAATGAGAAAAATTAAATGTTAAATTAAATATTATTGAATAAACCTATGAATATTAAAATCATGTGTAAAAGTATATAGCATTATGCAAACATATGGCTCCAATGTTAAATATTTTGTCTTTTGTACCCAAAACGTTATAATACAACCCTGCCCAGAATGGAAACATGTTTTTGGATTCCTTCCTTTATGTTTATTAAGCTGTGATTTTTAAATGCTTTATTTTTAAAGTTTGCTTTTTAGGTACATGTGTGGGAGTGCCCAAAATTCTGATGGAATGGAGAAATGGACAAAACAAGATGGCAGCATGACCATGCCCCATTGGGGATTGCTCCCTGGTAATTAAGAAAAAAAAAAAAGAAAGAAAGAAAGAGGGAAAAAAAAACCCTGACAATATGTACTTTTCATATGTCTTTTACTTTTCTTCGGATTGTTTCTTTGTTCAGAGTTTTCAAAGAAGTTTCAGCACACCAATGTTTAGCATGTGTATCAACTATGAATTGATAGTTTTATCTCCTAGATCAATTTCTTTTTATCAGAAAATGCCGGGTTCTAAGCTGGGTCACACAACAGTTAAACACTACACAGAGGAAGCCACATCCCACGTGAACAACCAGCATTTAAGTCCCAGGTCCATTTGCTTAAAGAGCAGGCTGACACAGGATCTCGATGGGATAAAGAATTGGAAGAAAAATGATTGTGCCATGACAGACCACATTAGGAGTGCTTTCTCTTACTCTCACTCTTTGTCTTGGAGTGCACATGTCTTCTAATACAAAAAAGAAAATAAAACTAAAAACATCTCCCCATCCCGGGTATGTGTGCTCACTGAAGAGAGACAAAAACAAAGGAAAAGTGAGAAATCACCTCTTGGGTATGATGACTGTGCCACAATTTCTTTTCCACTCTCTTCTCAAGATTTTGGGTGTACATACATACAAACACACACACCTGGCATGATTTTCAAGCCACCGAGTCCAAGACTTGAATGGCAGTCCACCAGGAGTCCAACATCTTAATTGCTATGCCACCTACTGGCCCCAAAGAAATTTTAAAAAATTAATTAATTAATTAATTTACATTCACTTCCTGAGCATTGTCACTGCATCCAAAATACAATTTCCCATCCGGAATATACTGCATAGTGGCTTAATCATATGTGTTATTGTCAATAATTTTCTACTTCTAGTTTTATATATACACACACACACACACACACATACACACACATATATATATATATATATAAATTTACATATATATGTCTGTGTGTATATGTGTATATATATATATATATATTATATATATATGCATATTTCCCCCTATTTCTCATCATCTGTCATTTCCCACCCACCTCCCACACTATCTTAGGTGTCTACAGATGTTTTCCATTCCCTATTTTCCCCCACACTGCAGTTCCCACATGTGAACTGTGATGACACCACAATAAAATGCAATGCTCTGTGAGGCTGATAGTTTCTAGGTTCACATCTAGAGACCTCTCTGAGTACACCAAGCACACACAAGTGCCTGTGATCTTGGACTGGCTAAACCTGAGAAAGGCTTCCAGCCGCAGGACCCTGTTGGGACTTCTGTCTCTCTCTGACTATGTATCTTTTTCTTTCTCACTCATGGAAGAAACAAATTTTTAAAAAAGGTTAAAGGTCCCAGGAGGTCACATATTGAATGGTAAGACATGATTGGAACAAAATGCTCCAGCAGCCACACCTGTTAAATTCACATGGCATATGAGTGTAGATAAGTATAAAAGATGGTAGATATTATTGCCCAGGAAATTTCAGATCTGACCTGTTTTACTCATATCTATCACTCATTTTCCTAAGTGTCAACTCTTTCTTTCTATAACACTTAATTTTGAAAGGAAGAGTTTTGTTATGTATGACATTAGTATTTTGCCTAATAACAATTTTTAAATTACACTTAATATGTATCTTTCAATATAATTCACTGAAGTTATGCCTTCCACAGAGCAACTCTAGGCAAAACCTTTAGAGACTGATCCCAAATATTATACTGTATGGCTAGATTGAGCTTCTTAATCATGGTTTTCTCTTTTGTCTTTAGAACATAGTCTAAATGACCTTTCCATAGGCACCTAAGGCCAATTGAATTGTACCTACTTTCATTCAATCTTCTTATTGGGTATCTAGTGATGAGAAGAGAGGAAATTTGTGCATTCTTTTTATTATTTTACCAATGGCATAAGTATGACATTATCTTATTTTTTTCTAAAGGCAACATACATATATTGTCACAAGCACTTAATTAGTACACATTAGAGTCTTTTCTGCTGCTAAATTAGAACTTGAAGAGAAAAAATTAAAATGTCCTTCACATGAATGGTTCTTCAAGAAATGGAATTCACTTACATTTTTAAATCATATTACTTCTCATTAAGAGATTTGCAGTTTGAATCAAAATATGCCTTTTAGTTCTGAGGTGAATTATCAGATGAATATGATGAACTTAATGACTTGACATTAGAAAATGTGTGGAAACTGTAACAAAAACCTCTAAAAGGAAATGAAATGTGTACAGCATAAATTGATGTATGATAGAATGGTAGATAAAAAGATTGTATTGCTTAGGATGAGAGTTCCATAACATCAAAGTCCTCTAGGGTGCATCACGTAAGAAGTCTACCTTTTGAGAGTCACAATCCATATAATAAATTAATATCTTAAGCAAACTTATTGTAGAAACACTATAGTGTTTATAAAGTATTGGAGGGATGGACATTGTTGAAAGTGTTCAAAAAGTTAAAACATGAGACTTTACTCCTCTTTTAGCCCATTCATTAGTAGTTCTTAGCATAGTTCTAAATGGGACATTGATTTTACAATAGCCTTTTATTTATTTATTGCTTAATTGCTACAGGGCACATGTGCTTACCAACAAAAGACAGAGAGAGAAAGCACCCTCAATGTGGTGTAACCCTTTTCCTCATTCTCTCCACCCTGTCAGGATTTTGGACATGAATGCACCTGCATTTGGCATGTGTTTCAAGCAGGATTAAAACTGTGGTCAACCTTGTGAGATTCAGCTCCCTTAACCATTAGACTACAAAGCCAGTCTGACAACAACTTTTTGAAAGAACTCAAAATTGGTTTCAGGGAAATCCCTCACTCTGAGCTGGGTTATAACAGAAAATTTCAAATATTACAGTTACCTCTATAAAATTAATATGTGAAAGTTCTTATTTTTTAATAGTACATATTTTGTATTATCTCAAAATTGCACTTGAATATTTATTTTTGATGTTTCTATTTACGTTGTTACATTTTGGTCTTTCATTTTATACATTCTAAATTCTGTATTTTAAGTTTCCTATACCTCAAATCCTTCAAAGTTTGTGAAATTTCCATATTCTTGTTCACTGATAAACTCATATATAATTCAATTGATTAATGAAAAAATTCTTAAAATTGTGTTTTTGTAAATCAAAACCTAAAAGATAGTTCTTGTTCATGAAAATTGGCTAGTAGTGACCTGACATTTATTTACTCATTTAAGACCAACTTTTGAGTAGCAAGTATGTGCCAGTGGTATGGTATATGATTTACCTGCCAATATAATGGTCAAATCTGTTGACCTGGGTCATCAAAAACCTGATTATACAAAGGAAATATTTGTCTTTGCTGTTTCAACTACCCTCCATATTTTTAATATTCTTTGTAGGCCAAAGGATTCTTACTTCATAGTTTATGCAACCATGAAAATTTTTAGCCCAAGGAGATTGATTTAACTGCTTGAAAAAGGCACATTTGTCCTAAGCTCACAAAGTCAAGTCATTAATGATCTCAAATAATCTGTGACCTCATTTTAGATGTGGACTCTGAGAATGTGTGTATACCAGTGCAAAATATGCGGTCTTGGCTGCCTATGTGGTAGGAGGAAGGATTAAAAAGTATCTTCACATAAATTTGTGTTTATGATATACTTAGGGATATCATGGCTTATTTGTTTAATTTTGTTATTTCAAATACTAGCCTAGACTTACAGAAACGTTCAGAATGATTATAGCACTGATTCTTAAATTTGGTTGCATATTAGAATCACTTGGTAGGTTTTATTTTTAAAAAAACTCATGTCTGGGACCTTGCATAGACCAATTAAGAATTTCTAGAGGGTGGAACTTGGACATCAGTATTTTGTTTTAATGTCCTTTTGTGGTTCTACTTAGCACTCAGTGGGAAAGGACTAATGACTGCAGTAAGCTATACAACCCCAGCTAGGTGCTACTTTATAGTATGTTCATTCTACTCACTGAAGATTATGCCTCAAGTCAGACGTGTGTTCATGGATATGTATGTATCAGCCATGCTTTCTATTCAAAATACTTAGAATAATTAAGATCTTCAGTGAATCAATAAAATGTAGGGGGAAAAAGGCATAGAAAGCAACCATAGATACCAGAGACAGTGTGGGAGGAGGGTGGGAGATGGCAGAGGGTGAGAAATAGGGAATCAAGGATGGGGAAAAAAAGCAAAATATACAGTAAACAAGAAATGGAAAATTATTTGTTGACGATAACATGTATGTTGATGTGCTTGATTAAGTCAATATACAGTGTATTCTGGATGGAAAAAAATCTCATTTTGTATGCTGTAATGATGTACTGTGAATGAATTTAAGCAAATAAATTTAAATAAATTTTTGTAAAAAAACCAGAAAACTAGAGGTCATACATGCTGCTCAAATTTCTGGGGTTCTCAACATTAGTTATATATTAAATAAACATAAAAAGCTTTTGTCAATGGTGTTGGTAATGTTCTGTACCGCTGCTGGAGTTTCCCTTCCACAAAAGATACAGAAAATATAAGAGGCCTAAACTCAACCAAACAATCGAAAAACAATACAGACTGACTAGAAAAAAAAAATGGTAAGCTTTTTAACACAGATTTCTGAAATCACAGGGCAGCAACATAGCTTACAATCCAAGAGTCACTCACCTCTCTCACCCAGTAGAGCTTGTTTGTAAGCCCTGGCTAACCTACTGCAGAGGATGAGAGGAGGAGACATAGAGAGTCCCTCGGGCATTAAGAAAAATTCACTCCAAAGCTTAATGAATTTCTAAATGTTGAGTGTGAGCCATAGAGAGAACAGAATCACTGAGAGCTATAGACAGAAGGGATTTCACACCCACTCAAGGGCTCTTCTCTATGAACTGCTACCAAATTCATTAGTAATATTGGAAACTGGGGGCCAGCAGGTAGTGTGGTAGTTAAGGTTCACATGGTTAAGGTTCACAAGACTGAACTGAGGTTTGATTCCCAGATCTGGTGGCTTGCTTTCTCACTTTCTCTCTCTCTTTAGTGAACACATGTGCTCTACAAAAAATTAAAATAATAATAGTAATGAATAAAATTAGAAAATTTTAAAAATAGATTTGGAACGAGCTAGGAAATTGCACAGCAGTAAGGCAATTTGGACCTACATGGGAAACAGCCTGGGTTCACATCCTAGGACCTCCCTGTATATTCCAGAAAAATACACATGTACCTATACTCCAGCCTGGTTCTTGGCATAAAAACCTTGTGGGAAGTGCCTGTCTTTGTCTTCTCTCTCTCAGGGAAAAAAAAGGAAAAACAAAGAAAAAAGAAAAAGAATAAACTTGAAGAAATAATAATAATAATCAAAATAGAGTAGGCACTGGAGAAAGCCTCCTTTGGTAGAATAAATCTGCACAAGAAGACTGACACTGTAGCAGGAAAGCCAGAGTAACACCTAGACCTGTTGTAGAAAAGTTCATGACACCTGGGACAGGGTAGCAAACTCTGCTGCCCCAGGGCACAGGTAAAACCTACTGTGACTGAGGGAAGGCCAAAAGAAAAAGTAACTCTACCACTAAACTAAGAGCAAAATTAAAACAACTCTATGACTGGTGGTAGGGCAGGTCCAGGGCCAAGGAACGGCATCAGAAGGAGAAAAATGGTCAACCATACAGAGATGGAGAATAAAACAAGGGTTACAGTGAGTAGGGGGAAGAGGTAAGAAAATGGGAAGACACAGGTCAAAGGATGCAAAGTAATAGATATGTAGAATGAATAAGTCTAGAGAACTATATAATAAACAACATGAGAGCTGTAGTTAATAAAATTATATCGGATTAGGAATTTTTGTTCAACAACTAGGTGTTATTGTCACGAAAAGGTAATTATGTGTGATGACAGATATGTTAATCTCCTTTACTACATGATCATTTCATTATCTGTGTATAAACCATGACATCATGTTATAAACGTCAAATATGCACAACAAAATGTATTAGGGAAAAAACAAACAACCCATTTAATAGACACAAAAATGTAAAGTTATTTTTGATGGTAATGTATATGGTAATGTCTTTGACTTGACTAAAGTGCACTGTATTCATGCTGGGAAAACATGTGCAACATAAATGTGTATACACTGATTAAATGTAAATTTGTAATAATAATATGAATATATATACTTTTTAAAGTTTTAAACAGAAAAACAAATTTAAAAAAACTATATCAATATCATGAGCATTTTCATAATTTAGGTGGAAAGCAGGACATTCCCTCTCAAAAGAACCATTAAAGAAACAAAATGGAGTTTTTCTGCCACAGAGCAGGAAAGCCTTAAAGGAAAACACTCACTCAAAGACATAAGCCCCGGCTGAACAGCTCCTTACTCACACACTATTGTAGCAAATACTGTAAGTAAGAGTAGTCTACTGCTGGGAGACGATAACTAGTATAACGAGAGAACCAAACAGGTCAAGTTCATAGGCAGTCATCTAAAAAATGTCATTGATTTTTTTTTATCCTGCCACTTTACTGTATTCATTTATCACTTCCAGCAATTTTATTGTGGATTCTTTTCCGTTTTCCATGCATATAATCAAGTCATGACAAATATAAATCATTTCACTTCTTTCCCATTTTGAATTTTTTTATTTTAGTCTCTTGTTTGATTGCATTGACTAAGAATTCCAGTATTAAAAGGGAGTGGAGAAAGTGTGCAACCTTGTCTTCTTCCAGTTTTTCTTGGAAGACCTTTCAGCTTTTCCCCATTCAGTATGATGCTAGCTGTCAGTGTTTCATATATGTCTTTTATTTTATTGAGAAACATCCTTTAAACTCTCTCATCAAGAGACACAGACTGGCTACACATATTAAAAATCAAAGACCCTCTATTTGCTCCCTACAAGAAATGTGCCTCATGGATAAAGACATCCATAGACTAAAAGTGAAGGACTAGAAGAAAAGTATTCCATGCAAACAGAAACCGAAAAAAAAAAAAAAAAAGGCAGGAGTCAAGATACTGATTTCAGACAAAATAGAATTTAAATAAAAACCCTAACAATAGACAAAGGAGAACATTGTATAGTACTAAAAGAGTTAATTCACCGAGAATATAAGATACTCATAAATATCTATGCACCCAACTCGGGAGCACTCAAATAGGAGAAAGATTGCTAGATCTAAAAGGAGAAGTAGATTGCAACACACTAATCAACACTAATCATTAGGGATCGCAACATTCACTATCTTTT
Organism: Tupaia belangeri chinensis; assembly: GCF_000334495.1. Classification (NCBI taxonomy): domain Eukaryota; kingdom Metazoa; phylum Chordata; class Mammalia; order Scandentia; family Tupaiidae; genus Tupaia; species Tupaia belangeri. Next base: position 898,005 of record NW_006159809.1, on the reverse strand, counting down.
TTAGACAAATCCTATAGACAAAAAATAAGCAAAGAGATATGTGTTCTAAATTATGCCATAAATCAAATGGACTTGAAAGGCATCTTTAGAAACTTCCACCCAAGAACCACCTCCAAATGGAATCTTTTCAAAGACTGATCATGTGATAGGGCACAAAAAAAAAGCCTTTACAAATTCAAAGGCATAGAAACTATATCCAGCATCTTTTCTGACCATGATGGAATTAAACTTGAAATTAAATTCAGAAAGAACACTTGAACAAATACAAACATATGAAAACTAAACAAGTTAACAAGAAAACAATATGACTTCTACTCAAAAAATTAAAAGCAGAGCTATCATATGATCAAGCAATTCTACATCTGAGTATATATGTAAAATAACTGAAATCAAGATGTTAATGAGTTATTTGTACATCCGTGTTCATAACAGCATTGTTCACAGGAGCCAAAAGATGGGAGGAATCCAGGCATCTATTGAATGAATAGATAAACAAAATGTGGTATGTACATATATTGAAATAATAATGAGCCTTACTTAAAAGGAAGGCAATTTTGACACATGCTACAACATAGTTGAATACCTAGGACATTTGGATGGAAATACACCAGTTACAAAAGGAACAAATATCCTAAGATTCTGCTTATAGAATTTTCTATAATAGTCAAATTCATAGAGCAAGAAAGTAGAATGATGGTTTTCCGAGTTTAAGTGGAAGGATAATGGGAATTATTGAATGAGTATCAAGTTTTAATTGTGTAAGATGAGATGAATTCTGGAGACTGATGCCAGTGATGGTTGCATGACAATGTAAATGTACTTAACATTTCGAAACTAGACAATTAAAAGTCGCTAAATCTGGGACCAGCAGTTAGCATAATGGCTATGTCACTGAACTCCCATGTAGCCGACCGTGGTTCAAGTCCTGGACCTAGTGGCTTAAACTCATGCAGGGCGTGTGTGTGTGCGTGCCAAAGACCCCAAGAGGAGAATGGAGGAGAAGGGATTGCAGCATGGCCATGCCCCTGGGGGGTAATTTCTCACTTTTTATCTCTCTGTCTCTCTCTGTCTTTCTGGCAAGTGCATGTGCCCAATAACAAAAACCACTCCAAAAAAAAAAAGTTGCTAAATCATACATTTTACATGTGTGTAGTTCATCAAATTAAAAATTTAGTTTATAAAAGTGACCATTTATTTTGTATATCCTTAAATAAAGTATGTGCATTGTTTTCCGTTTTGTTTTATAGTATTCTAATGTCGTCATCATCAATAAAAGACACCTCTGTCTAGGTGTTTTGAAAGTGCTTGGGGTTGGGCTGGTCTATAGTACAGTGGCTAAGTACCATACTTAGCCAGATCCCACGTGGGCAACCATGGTTTGAATTCTGGCTCTAGTGTCATGAAAAACACACTGAGCATGTGTACATACATGCCTAAAATCCTTATTGGAAAGGGGGAAAAAAAGATTGTGACATGACCCCACTTTTTGGATAGCGTTTTGTTCTTTTCCCTCTTGTTCTCTCTTTCTCTCTCTCTCTTATAGACATGCCCTCTGGTAATAAAAAATGGGACTTTAAGAAGATTGGTAGATATCTAAAAATAGATGCTATGATAGGCAGTTTCAGAAATGGCTAAGTATATGCCCTCATCCCATCTTACTATTCATGTCTTCTTATCATCCTTTCCCCTTGAGTATAGACTGGTCCTGGAGGTTCAAAATAAATCAAATGTGGCAAAAGTGATGAGATGTCATTTTTAAGAATCATTGCCACCTCTTGTTCTCATTCTCTCTCACAGTCTATCCTGCTCTCTTCTCTCCATTTTTTTATACATATCTTCACTTGCTCACTTTGATGAAACAGACTATGATGTTTTTAACCACTCTGAGAAGATTTGCCAGAAGAAAAAGAAGCGAAGGAAGCCTCTGGCAAGCAATCAGTTGAAAAGAAAGATCCCGAGCCCAAACCCCACGAAGAAACAGATTCTCCAGCATGCATGTAAGGGACCTCGGTAGTGGCTCTTTTCTCAAAACAGCCTTGACCGGATGCCCTGGTCAATCATTTCAGTGAAATGATAGGAGAGACTCTGAGACTCGGAGGATGCAGTCAAGCAAAGACCACATAACTGTCCAACCTAAATTGTGAGATTATGGTTTTATAAACTGCAAAATTTTGAGGTGCTTTGTTACACACAAATATGTAATTAATATATGACAAATGCTAGTGACCAAGAACAAAGTACGTAGGAATTACAAGAAAACTTCAAAGGAGGGACCAGAAGTTAGTGTAATGGCTATGTCGCTGGACTCCCATGTAGTCGACTGCGGTTCGCGTCCCAAACCCGGTGGCTTAAAACTCACGCCGGGTGCGTGTACATGCATGCCCAAGATCCAGAAGGGAAAATAGAGGAGAAGGGATTGCAGCGTGGACAATCCCCTGGGGGGTGATTTCTCGCTTTCTGTCTCTCTGTCTCTGTCTGTCTGGCGAGTGCACGCACCCTATAGCAAACAAACAAACAAACAAACAAAAAACCTCAATACATGGGCAAAGGGATAGGCAGACTTGATTCTCTAAAAGTGCAACTCCATGTGTTTCTTGAGTTGGAAATAATTGATGTTCAGAATTATATTTTCTGAGAAAAATAAAAAAAAACAGGATATATTTAAACACTTTTTGTGATAGCTTCTGGTGTCAACATGAAACAATCTGCATTTTTTCTTACCCAGAGCAAACTTGTTCTCAATTTAGCTACATTTTGCATCTACGTGGAGCATGTGTGTTTGGGTTTTTGAAGCTGTAGAATGGGAAAGAATGAAAGGGACTGAAGCAGCTCTCTCAATCATTAGTAGGGATATAATTTGAGATGATTATTGCTTTTTCAGTTTCAGAATGAACAGTGGGGCTGTGAAACAACAGTTGAGCTACACAAATTATATTCCTGGAATCTTACAGGAAAAAAAAAATCCAGTCCTTGCTAATTGCCAGGAGTCTGGATTTGTCAACCACATAACATGATCAGCCAGTTCCATTCATCTTAAATGTCACTAAGTACTCTGTAAATCCTTAGCTGTATTATTTATCTTCTCTGAGTTTTTCCAATCCCGGTTTGACTAGCCAACTTTCCTGATGAGTAGGCAAAGCTTCCTTTACTTTGAAATGTGTGTGATTCTAGATATAAACATTTGCAAGTGACAAAATAAATTATCTCACTAGATTCAGTGGCTGATCAACAGTTTATATTCTACAATCTAATTGCTAAGCAATTAGAGGATATTTCCATCTGAATGTGCTGTTTAATCTCTACTTCCCCATAAAGTAAGAATTAGGCTAGGTACCTCACTAGTTCCAAAGTGTGGTCAGCATGATGGAAGGATTTAAGTGGCACGGATCCAACCCTGGTGACTTTTCTCCAATGTATACACACTACAAGGTAAAGGAGTGTATAAATGAACATAATGAACCTGTGTTGTTTAATACTGGCACCTATGAATATTAACATTTAAATTCACATCACATTAAATCAATATTTAGTTCCTCAGTCACCTCAACATAATTTTAAGTGTCCATAGCTATGAGATCATCAACTACTGAATTGGACAAAACATATGGATAGCGTCTCCATTTATCTGCACAATACAATTCTATTATGTAAACATGCTTTAGATATTATTCTCTTTGACTTCCCCAGTTTGAAAATAAAATCGAAATTTTTGCTCACCTTATAATATGGAGAAGATGATTAAATATGAAAGTGCATGTATTATCATTATTAGTATTTTTTTAATCAACCTATGCTAACTCTGGATGAATTTATAGTACTATTCTCAGAAAGAAAGATTCCAGGTTAGCTACATATATAAGTATTTGCAAAATATTATGCTTTGTACTTACATTCATAGATTTTTAGACAGAAATCACTCTACATCTGAGGTGGACCCTGTCCTACTTTTAACTGAAGAGCCTCTACTCCAAACCTTTTTTTCCAGCCCAGCACCTAGCAGGTAGGGAAGTCTCTTGTCTTCTGTCTGTCTCTGTCTCTGTCTCTCTCTCTCTCTTTCTCTCAACATTATATGTATTTTTTAAATCTGTTAGTACTGTCTCTTGTCTCTGACCTCTCCTTTATCTTGCTAATTTCAGAATTCATCTACATTTGAGGTGAGCCTGGCCCTGTCTTTCCATTTTTTCCCCCGTTGTTTTTGTCTTTTTGTTTTCTTTTTCCCTTTTAATTTTTCCTTTTACCTGACTTCTCCCTTTGCTTCTCAGCTTCTACAACTGAGCATCTAGGCAGGTCTAGGTGCAGAGTAACCAAACATGAATATTTTTAGGGTCATAGAAACCCTCAATCCCCACTGAACAAAAATCTCTTTCTGTGATACCATGTTGCAAAACACAGTAGAGGAAAGTACCTCACAGTAAAGTGAAGCATGCAAGATTTTAAAAATATTTTAAGATCATCATTTTTATCACTGAGATCAGTACAATATTTTACTTTATTTTCTACATAAGCGCTCTTATTATAATAGCATCAGTTTTGTGTCTCTGCATTTGGAAGTTTTGCCATAGGGTACATGCACTCACTTGAGAGAGACAGTGAGAGGAAAAGTGAGAAATCACCCTACACAGAGAGGGATGGCCATGCCACAATCCCTTCTCCTTCATTCTCCTCCTAGGAGAATGTAGTCACACCCACATGCCCAGTGTGTCAGTTTAAAGCCACCAGATCCAGAACTCAGACCATTGTCGACCATGTGGGAGTTTAGTGCCTTAACCACCATGCCACCCGCTGGTACTTGTTTTGTTTTTTAAATTATATTGATAGGTATCACATACGTTTTGATTAACAGAGTGCTGAAAAGTGTTATACATATTAAAACATTTCATTTTTCTTTTTCTTTAGATGCATGAATAACTTTCCCTCCTATTTCCAGTTTTTATCGATGCCTTTTAGACATGTATGTCAGGACTATTATTCTATACACATAGCACTCATATCAGACCTGATTTGGCAAATTTATTGCTATTTTGAAGATACAGTGTCTGAAAGTTAATAGACACTGAAGACCCAGTTGTGGTGGTGGAGGAGGCAGAGTCCCTCCGTTCAGCATGGGAGCCGTATAGGAAGGCCCAGGGCTTGAATCGTGGTGGCCCAAACACAATGGGCATGCCCATAGCTGGCTGAAAGGCAGTGGGATGATGGTGTGACAAGATTCTGTCAGGTTTCCCTGACTTTCAAATCATCAAAGAAATAAATAAAATTTTAAAATATTGAAACCATTACAAAACACTCGGATGAAAAAGAACTCTTCGTGGACTATTATTTTTTCATTAACAAGTTTTTCACCACATCTCCCAGTGCTCTTGTTATTCTGCCAACATTTTGTGATTAAGAAGTTAGAAAATTTTAAGCAACACAGAAATGCCAGGATGAGGTGTTTTTCCAATAATATGTTCATGGGGAATATTAAAAAAAAGTATTAGACTTACATTTGTGATAAAAATGTTCATAAAGATTAATTAATATTTTGAAATTGGACTTTTAGGTTCAGCAATTTTGTTTTCTTTTTTAAAAAATAATTTAGAAGATAACATATCACAGTGAGTAAAATATCAAAGCTCCGTCCTTTTCTCAATCAGCAGTATGAAGAATTTTTTGTTGTAATATATTTAAAACTCTTTAAAACAGAATTAACTCACGGGCAACTTAAAAAACAATATTGCCCAATACATTGGATACACACTTAGCACTATGGACATTATACAAATGAGCAAACTATATAGTATCAATGTCCACAGCTTTCTAGAAATCTCATCATATAATAACCTGCCAATTTATTCAATGTTGCACTCCAAACAATATGAGCATTAGAAAAAAATAAAAATAAAAAAATAAACTTAGGGGGCCAGAAGGTGGTGTAGTGGCTAAGGTGCTGGACTCCTGTACAGCCAACCACAATTCCAGTCACAGACCTGACAGCTATAAAATCATCCTGGGTATATATGTGTGTACCCAAAATCCCAGGGGGAGAATACAGAAGGGATTGCAGAATGACCATCCCCCAGGGGTTGATTTCTCACTTTCCCTCTCATTGTCTCTGTCTCTCTCTGTTGAGTGCACATGCCCTATGACAAAAAAATACAAAAAACACCTAAAAATATATAAATCCAAACCACAAAATAGCTCCTAAATCTGTTTTTTTTTTTTTTTTTTTTTAGAGATTTTTGCTATAGGGCACGGGCGCTCACCAGACAGACAGAGAGAGACAATAGAGACAGAAAGCGAGAAAAGAACCCCCCAGGGAGGATGGTCACACTGCAATTCCTTCTCCTCCATTCTCCTCTCAGGATCTTGGGCACGTACGCACATGCACCTGGCGTGAGTTTTAAGCCACCGGGTCCAGGACGCAAACTGCGGTCGACTACATAGGAGTCCAGCGACATAGCCATTACGCTAACTGCTGGTTCCCAATAGCTCCTAAATCTTCACAATGCTATCTAGAGTTAATAAAATCATATATGTATTTAGCTGTGTTTTGGAGTTTTAATTGTATAATAATTTATAAAAAAATAATTATTGTAATATGACATTATTTATAGTAATGTTAATCAATGATATGACATATACTATTAATTACGGTTGATTTTTATGAGACATCAGAAGTAATATACAATATGTACACTAATTTCAAAATAAAAGATAGAAAAGAAGTGTGTGTGTATACCTATATATGTGTGTATATATAAATATAATGTATATATGAGTACATTATATTTAAAATTAAAATATGAATAAAAGGTAGTATATTTTAAAACAATGAAATGGTGATATATAAAATAGGTTCAAGAGATAAGCAAAACTATAATACATATTTCATGTTCATGGATAGGAGGACTCAGTAAATCTGAGATATGAATTCTTCCCAATTTGATCTATACACTTAATGAAATTTCTACCTCAAAAGTTGATTTTATATTTATCAAAAAACTGATTCTAAAGAATAAACATCAAAAGACTCAGAATATCCAAAATATATTTAAGGAAAAGAACAAAGGACTGACGAAGGAGGACTGACATTGTCTAACATCATTTTTTCTTTCTTTCTTTCTCTCTTTCTTTTTCCTTCTCTTTCTTCTTTCTTTTTGTTTCTTTCTCCTTTCTCTCTCCCTTTCTTTCTTTTCTTCCTTTCTTCCTTCTATCTATATTTTTCTTTCTTTCTTTTTAAGGTGCCCACCATTATCCCTGGCCTTTAGGTTAGACAAGGAATCAACCAAATCCAGGCTTCTTGAGTGGTCCCAGACTGTAGAGCACAGGATTGTGGTAGCACATGCCATAAAGCTAAGCCTGGTAGTATTTAATTTCAAAACTATGGTATGGTAATTTCAAAGCTACGGTAATCAAGACAGTTTGATACTGGCAAAATAATAAATAAATTATTAACAAATAGAGAGCGCTGAAATTAGATCCACGTAATATAGTCAACTTATTTTTGACAAAGGAGCAAATACAAGACAATAAAGATAGTCTTTTCAGCAACTATTGTTGGGACAAGTAAATATCCACCTGCAAAAAAAAAGAAATGAATGTAGATGTAGACCTGATACTGTCTACAAAATTAACTCATAATGGATCACAGACCAGCTAACTGCTGGTTCCCCAAACTGTTATGTAAATCTAACTGAATAAAGTTATTAATAGAAAATTGAAGTAATAGTAAATAAAGATATATTTTACAGCAAGTTAGTAATCACAAAGTAAAAAGCTTGATGTTATATTGTTTTGATTCACAAAAGGGAATATTTGGTACCCACAGTTAGCGTATTGGCTATGTCACTGAACTCCCATGTAGTCAACCACGGTTGGAATCTTGGACTCAGTGGCTTAAACTCACGCCGGGTGCATGTGCGTGTGTGCCCAAGATCCCGAGAGGAGAATAGAAGAGAAGGGATTGTGGCGTGGCCATCCCTCCTGGGGGGTGATTTCTCACTTTCTGTCTCTCTGTCTCTCTCTGCCTTTCTGGCAAGCGCACATGCCCTATAGCAAAAACCTCTCAAATAAATAAATAAATAAGGGATATTTTACTTTATCCGTTACCACACAGAGGACAGTGAAAAGGAGCATTCTCATAATTTTCAATTCTATATTATTAATATTATGTTAACATGTACCTCATATAAACAGTATTTCTAAATTCTAAGTTGTCAATTCTATAGTACTCCAGTTAGTAAAAAATAGATTAAAAAAGGTTTTTAGAAAGGTAAATTATTAAACACATAGAATATGTTTCTTTTCCTCTCCATTATTTCTACTGAAATGATTGTAGATCATGTGAGGCAGGAAAATATTTGCATATTGTCCTTGTGTATTCACCCTCTTCCTTGCATTTCCAGAAAGTAGCTGAGCTTTGGGTTTTTATTCCACAGATTTTGAATTACCAGCAAAAAGAAAAAAAGCTAAATGCACTTCCTCTCCTTAGAGAAATGTGAAACTCAGTGAAGAAGATTCCTAGGAGTTCCAGTAAAAGAGAGCAAGAAAAGTAAATGAGAAGTCATTAGATGGAAGACTGAGGTTGAGAAAAGGGTTAAATAAGAAGCTCCTCTATGAAGAGGGACAATTTCAAGGGTGCATGATATCAACTATGTCTAGAGCTAGCTATGTGCATGACACTTGCCTGTAAACTTCATCTATGTTTATTCATTTAATATTCAGAAAAAGTCTAGCTCTAGAATTTACATTTTTACAAATAAAAAAAACAGGAAAAGGGAGGGATGTAGCATGTGAAGACTGCATAGCTAATTGTAGAGCTGGTATTTGACTCAGATCGGATTGGCACTGCTGTTTTCCTCTCACCCTCTTTTCTCTTTCACAGCTAGTGGCTGCATGGGACTTCAGACTTCACCTACATGGCATCTTACTGCCCAACTCCTCACTGTCATGGCACTAAAAACAATAATAATAATAAAAACCTCCAGGACTTTGTCTTCCTAAGTGTGATAATATTTGGGTGGATGAAGTGGTTGGTAGAACTTAAGAAGTCCTCAGCTTGATTTTCCTGTTTTTTTAATTTTTTTTGGGGGGGGAAGTCTAGTAGACTAGTGGCTCAGAGGCATAATTAAGTTAATTTCAAACAAAACTTTTAAAAATATAAATATTCCTAAACCCTTGCAGATAGATATTAACATGCAAGAAACTTTGAAAACCTTAAGCTAGATGTAATAGACTAGATCTAATGAAATGCCAATAAATCTACCAGTTGCCAAAGTCAAGACAACCATTGACCTCAGAAATGGGTGAGGTGGGAAGATTCCAACAGACCTTGTTTCAGAATGTCTGGGAACAGATAGAAAAATTTCTAGAGTACCTGAGGGACATAGTTTCATCTAACCATGACTTTTGGAAGGGTCACCAGATGTGTGAGATGATATTGTTTAGAGAATCTGTATTGTCATATATTATATCCACTTCTACTTAGAGAAGTTGGATTTAATAAGACAAAGAGGTTTGGTTTTGTATTTGTTGTTTATTTTTTCCAACACACACAAAAGGTTAACTGAGCCTCTGAAAAAATGAGAGCAATGCCTCATCAAGTTAGTGGCACAGAAGACCCACGCCCGCTTGCTGTGGACTCCATAGTTGTGGGTTTCCTCCTAACTCTCCTTTAATCGGAAGGTCTCTGAACTAGAAAACACAGGGTGAATATAAACTTTATTGTTCTTTACCTCATTTGATTCTAAATAATTCAAACAAAAAGAAATCCAGTTTCTAGGATAAACCTTTTAATATTTCAGAGAAGCACAAGAACACTAGGAAATCAAGGGGGAAAAGTCACTGAATTGAAAAGAGGACAGAAAGCCTTCTGTTTTTCTCCCAAGAGAAAGAGGAGAGTTGTGACCAAGATAGGGGGTGGGGAGAAGTTGCTTGCATCTTAGATGGACCATCTCTGGCTTTCTTTGGGGGATGGGAGGTGGCAGGGATACGAGAGGGAGCTTAAACATCAGAAATTTGTTTTCCCACATGTCTGGATGCTAGAAGTCCAACATCTAAGTGTTGGCAGGGTAGTTTCTTCTAATGCCTCTTTATGTGGCTGTACACAGTCATTTCCTTCCTTTGAGTTCACATGATCTTCTCTGTCTGTGTTGCTCCATCCTTGACTTCTGAGTCTATGTAAAATTGCCTTGAAATCATTCTTTGCTAATCCTATTTCTTCTTGATTTGATAACTCCTGGAAAGCCAAAGATTTCTCAATTACCTGTGTAATTACCAGGGTGATTACATTCGTTTTTCCTTTCCTGTCTCATATAATTTATTGGCCCTAGAATTTGTTTCTAACATAAAACATAATAGTTATCCTCATTTTCAAATAAACAAAAAATCAATACAATTGATTAGCCAAACATCTATGTACAGGAAATGTGCTGAAGCCTCTAGGGATGTACCGTGAGTGTCTCAGCCCCTTCAGTTACCTCCCTCATCTTCTCCACCTCTCCTCTCATAAATTACAATTCCACAATCATCCTCTTTCCCGAACATTTTCTTAACTTCTCATATTTGCAAGAAAAATACATTGCCAATCAAGTTTCCTTGGGCCAGTTCTTCTTAGGAATAAGTTTTCTATCTTACATTGAAAAACATGATGGCTGATGTAAAAACTGTAGTAGAGGAAGTATACAGAATATTGGATATTGTAGAAACTCACATGAGAAAATGAGATGTCAGTTTAAAGAAATCCCTCAGAAAATACCTAAGGAAAAGAGAACATAAGTTACAAAAGCAAGGGAGGCACATGAAAAGTACCCCGAAATACAATTCATAGTCTAGATTGGGGTAGGACCAAGATGAAATTTGTTATCAAGAACAAATAAAATGAATCTTTCTGATCTGAAGAAACAATGGAATCTGAAGATCAAGATGATTAAAAAATAACATCTAGAAATATAAATAGAAAGACAACTGCAAGTTCATATTTATATCTGTAGAAATTCTTACTTTTCTCAGGATAAACAGCAAAAAGTTTTTACATATTTACAGAGAAACAAATACATACTCAATTCACAATGAGAAAGATTTTTTGTTTGTAGCAGAATTTTCTTCATCATTTATGTCTGAGAGTTATAGGACGATTGTCTCAGCACAATGTGAGGAAGAGGTATATACATTTACCTACTATGTATACAAATATATGCCTGTATATGTATATTTGCACATTTAATTTTTAAGAGATTTTTTTTGCCATAGGGTACATGCACTTGGTGGAGAGAGAGAGAGAGAGAAATGAGAAGTCACCCCCCAGGAGTGATGGCCATGCCACAAGCTCTTATCCTTCATTCTCTTCTCCAAATTTTGGGCACATATGCACATGTGCCTGATGTGATTTTCAAGCCTCCGCATCTGGTACTCAAATGGCAGTGGATCATCAAGGAGTCCCAATGCCTTAGTCATTATATAACTGCTGGCATACATTGAACTATTTTAACACTTTAGCATACAACACATGGATAATAGAACCAAATAGTGCTAGAAATACAAGGGTTTCAAATATTTCAAAATGTCATCTATCATATAAAAAACAAATAAGCAAAGACTTGTGTTTCTGGAAAGACGGAATAAAAGTAATTTTCTTTACTCTTTCTGCTAACTACAATTACAAACACTGGAGAGAAAAAGGCACACTAGCAAGAAATATTGGCCTATCAGAAATGACACAATGTGAGTTTTCTATATTTTCCTTTTGCTTGCTATTTTCTAAACTTGGTGATGGAAAAGTCAGCAACCTGCAAATGTTAGTGGGCATAAAATTAAAAAAGTGAAATAAAATAAAATCACTAACAAAGTTTTGTTTGTTTGTTTGTTTATCTTTTTTTCTAAGAAAAGACGTAGCCTGGCAAGGAAAAAAAAAAAAACACTTGGAAAATAGCCACTTTACTTCATCTAGACACTACAGAAAACAACCATGAACCCATTCAATCCAACTGGCAAATGCCCATGGTGGAAACTAAACTTCTAAGCTCCACTGGCTATAAACAGTTGCTCAGTCCCCTCTTACTCATGAATGTCGATCAGAGGAGACTGAATAATGAGACAGTATTTCATCCTTGCCAAGAGGTAGTGAGGCCCACCTCTTTACTTTGGTCTTATTGGAGACCTTGAGGAATCTTGCACTTCCATTCTTACCTCAGGTAATGAGGTGGTACTCCCTCCTCACAGCTTGAGTAATAACAAAAGGACCTGGTAGAAAGTTAGGACTTTACTAAACACCCAGTACCAAATAAGATTCTCCCTGCACCCCAGCTATCAACAGATGCCAACGGAGGACTCTGAATTTCAACTCTAACCAGGCAGTAATGAGCAGAACTCCTTTTTCCTCTGCCAGAGGAATGACTTTGTCAGAGAACGACTAAAACAATACTTAAATGAGATTCAGTTTCATACATAGTTATTCAGAATTTAATTTGAAAATCTCTTGATATACAAAGAATCAAGAAAATCTCAACTTCAATGAGAAAAGGCAATAGGCAGATGATAACACTGAAATGACACAGATGTTATAAGTGTTTGATAAGAATTTTAAATGGTCCATCATATAATTGCTTCTAGGAGCAATTATAAACACCCTTGATAAAAACAAAAACAAGGAAAAACTGGGTCAGCCAGGTTGGCTTAACAGTAATGAATGTTCTGTAATGCTGAAGTGATATGGAAAAGGCCCAAGTTCTCATCCTAAGCTCTCACCATGCATGCCAGGTATGAGGACATACCCCATTATCCTGACTGGCTAAGGGTAGAAAGTAAAATCACAACTTGAAGACCCTGTTGAGGGTGCCTGCCTCTCTCTCTTTCTCTCTGTCTCCCACTGTCATAAAATTAATTAATTAATTTAAAAATCTATAGAAGAACTTAATGAAGAAGTAGAGTGTGCTTGGGAAAGACTTAGGGAAGAAACACTTAACAGATACAAGAATGTGAAGTTCTCAGTTGAAAATGATGTTCACTGCTATATCCTTTTTCTGATTGTCACATAGCATACGCATACTTTAGTGTGTGCTATGGGGATGTACAATGATTGAGTGCAAATAAGAAATCATAAAATAAATATAAAGAAGTAGAATATATTTAAAAAGTAACTATGAGGAGAGAGCAATCAAAATTATACAATCAACAACAGAAAGAAAGAGTATGTAAAGAAAAAAATGAAACACAGCCTCAGGGACATCTGAGACTGCCACAGAAGATGTAACATTCATGTTATCAGAATCCTGGGAGGAGAAAAAGGGCAGCTTTGCAAAAGCATACAGACAAAGAAAGCTGGGAAATATTCTAAATTTGGTAAGACATAAACTTAGAAATGTAAGAAAGGCACACTTCAAACAGAATTGATAAAAAACAAATTATACCCAGACATAGACTAGTTAACTTTTAGAAATTAAAGAAAAAGAAAAAGTCTTGAGAGCAGATACTTATAAAGAAAAAATAATTCTAATACAGTGCATTTCTCACCAGGAGCTGTCAAGACAAAAAGGAGGTGGAGCAACATTTTTAAATGCTTAAGTAATTGAATTGTTATGCCAGAACCTATATCCAGCAAACTATCTTTCAGGAATAAAGAGAACATCAAGTTATTTTCAGATAAAGGAAAATAAAAGAAACAAAACCAAAAGAGAACTGTTACCATACAATTAACTCTAAACATTGACTTTAGAAAGATTTCTAAACAGAAAGGAAATGATTAAAGAACAACTCTTAGACCATCAGGAAGGAAGACAGAAATACAAAGTAAAAATATGGGTAAATAAAATAGACTTTCCTTCTGCTATTGAATTTTCTATATACTATCTACTAGTTGAAGCAAAAATTATAGCATTAATATGATTTTCAATAGATGTAGAAGCAATATTTAAGACAATTTTAATTGAAGGAGGGTAGAGAGATATAAAGGGAGAAAATATCCACACTTGAAAAATGTTAATATATGTAGACTTTGGCAAATTACATTTATGTATTATAATATTTTTACAGGTGTTTACAAGTATACTTATAATATGCAAAACTATAGTTGCTGTAAGTATGTACATTAAAACTTTTATACAAAGAGAGACACTTAAAAACACTATAGATAAATAGATATTGAATGCTAAATAATGTTCGAATAACCTGTAGAAGACAAGTAAAATAAAACAGAAAAGAAAAACAGAGAGGACAAACAGAAAACAAAAAAATAAAGTGATCGTCATAAAACCTGGTTCGTCAGCATTTATGTTAAATATAAATGATCTAAATATAAAATTTAAAGGAAAAGATAAAGATTGAAGGCCTGAATTGTGAATCAGCTATATGCTGTAAACAAGAAACTCATTTAAATTTTATGTATATAGGGTAAAAATAAAAATATATGCAAAGAATGGGGCAAATAATCAAAAAAGATAGGACTGTGTATATTAACATATCAGACAAAGAAGACTTTATAGTAAAGAAAATGAACAGAAGTAGAGCTATTACATAGTGACATATTCCAAGAAGATAGGAAAGCTAAGTATGTATTACAAATAACAGCTACAAAATATGGGAAGCAAAAATTTTAATAGAGTAAAAGGAGAAATAGGGGAATCTATAATTATGGTCTACTACATCCTGTCTCAAGCAGTGATAGACAGCTAGAAAATCAAGTACATAAAAGAACTCAACATTGTCATCAACAAACAGCTGTATCAAATTGATATTTATAGAAGATTATACCTACAACAGCAGATTACACATTATTTTCATATCTCTGCTGAATAGATACTGAAATGGACCATATTCTAGACTGTGAATTAAACAAAATATTGAAACAAATTGAAATTGTACAACATGTATTCTCCAGTTACAATGGTATCAAGGTAGAAATTGGTAAGAGAGCAATCATAAAAAATTTTTAGCCACCATGATACTAAATATCACATTTCCAAATAATCCATGGGCCAGAGAGAACATCTCAAAGGACATAGAATAATAGTACATTTTACTAAATGAAAATAAAATTATAGCACATCGATATATGTGGCTTGCACCTACAGCAGTGATAAGAAGTGAAATTTATAGTAGAACAAAAAGCCTACAGTAACAAAAACAGCCTGAAATCAGTAACCTAAACTCCCACATTAAGGAACTGGAAAAAGAAGACCCAAATGAATTCAAAGCACATAGACGTGAAAAAGTAAAAATAAAAGAGAACATGAGCAAGGTCAGTCCCGTCATGCAGCAATCAAAGGGTGTGCACAGAAAGGGATCCCACATGGCTAACGGCAGTTCAAATTCTGACCCCTATGGCTTATAGACATTCCTGATGCATGTGTGTGTGTGCCCAGAATCCTGAAGGAATGGATAAAAGAGGGAAAATAATTGCAACATCATACCTCACTGAGTGGTGCTTACTCTTTCTCTCTCTGCCTGGCAAGTGCATGTGCCCATTGGCAATACTTTAAAAAAAGCCTCCTGCTTTCCTCTAAAATTGTATTTTGTTCTTATTGGGTTTAGACTGGACAACTTCTAGCAAAATGCAATAGAATAACTCTTGATCAAAATGGATGAAATGGGTAATACAGATAACAAGAGAAGACATCAATGGGATAAAAGAACAGAGAAACAATAGAGAACATAAATGTAACAACATTGGGGTGTTTGATAAGATTTGTAAGACTGATAAACCTGTATGTAGCTTAATAGCACAGAAAAAAGAGAGAAGACACCAATGTCAAGAATAAAACTGGGGATATCTCTACGGTATCTGTAGACCTCAAAGGGATCATTAAGGGGAGGATATAGCAATTTTACAAAAGGTAATTGGACAGTATGGGTGAAATGGACTAATTTTTGAAAGTACAAATTAGCTCTACTCAACCAATATTAAATAGATTAAGCAAAAGGCCCAGTATTAATTAAGAATTTGTTTGCTTTTAAAATTCTTAAAAATACTTCTGTGAGCTCAAACAAGATCACAGAAAAAGTTAAACCAAACAGGGGCCAGATGGTGACCCAGTGGTAACACAATGCTCCAGAGTGCTGAAACCATGTAGGAAGGTCTGGGCTTGACATCCAGAAACATTTTGGGCGAACTGGACATGTGCCTGTGATCCAGAATGGCTGAAGCTGGGGGTGGATCATGACTTGAAGACCTTGTTGAGGGTGCCAGTCTCTCTTTTTCCCTGTCTCTCTTTCTAATGGAAGAAACAAAAGAATAAACTAAAAAATATTACACCCAACATTTGAAGAATTAGCAATTTTGAAATAGCTCATCTAAAGAAACAGAAGCAAGCTCACTTGCAGTAGTATACCCTAGGTAACACTGTTACTCAGCAGGATAAGGCTGTATGAAAGCCCAGGTTTCATCCCAGCACACCCTTTAAAAAGTTAGGCATGGTGGTGCACACCTGTAGTCCCAACCACGGGCACTGCTCATTTAACAACCAAGTTTGTTTCTATGACTAACTTGTTAGGTGAATTAACCAATCAGTGAGAAGTTTAAAGGCAGATGTAGAATGTTGTGGCACCAAAGGGGCATGCAATTTTTAATAGTTATCATGGAACACCACATTAGAATAATGTAATTCTATTAAAAAAATCATACATTAGATAAGCACCAGAAACTGACAAGACACACTGCAACACAGTAATATAAACCTAGCATAATCATTTGTATTTATTCTGAATACCACCTATAGGTGTACAATAAAGTACAAATTTGTAAAGAAAATGTGTACTTTTTTGTGAATGTGAATTTTTCATGTAATGAATATGAAGTGACTGCAGGAAATAGACAAAGAGTGAAAAAGTGGATTCCTGAGATTCACACAGACTGGTAAGGGGGCAAAAGGGATTCCTGCACTGGAGAATTTGTAGTATGAGAGGTCATAAAAAAGGTAGGTCATTAAGTGAAGAGTAGCTGTACTATCTGAGGCAGGTGTGTCGAGACAAAGGGAGGCCCTATCTAAAACAAATTTTTAAAATTAATTAAAATCTAAAAAGACAAAAAATAGAAAAGTAAAGACTTCATAACATTTTGTGCAACTAATATAGAATATCCTGGCGCTATTTCCATTTAACAAAGACCATATGAGAGAGACAGACAGAGAGAGAGGGTATAAAGGGAAGAAAGAAAGGAAAGAAGGAAGGAAGGAGAGAAAGAGGGAAAGGAAGAGGAAAGGAAGAAAGGGGGTAGGGAGGTAAAAAAGAAGCAAGAACAGGAAAAAGAAAAAAAAAAAAAGTACAAAACAAGATCCCTCAGGAATAACAGACACAGAAATCCTTAAAAGAATGTTGACAAATATAATAGAATTCAGCAATATATAAGAAGATGTATGGATTATGAAGAACTGGGTTTTATTCCAGGGATACAAAGCTGCATAAATATTCCAAATCAAGAAGTATAACTCACTTTATTAATAGGCTAAAGAAGAAAAATTACATGATAACATCAATTGATGTAGAACATGCCTTTAGCAAATTTTAACACCTGTTCATAATTAAACTTTGTGGAAAACTTCTTCAACTTAAAAACAATTTTTAAAAATGCAATATTTTGGGATCAGCAGGTGGCGTGTTGGTTAGGACACTGGACACTCCCACATGGCTGACCACAGTTCGAGTCATGGACCTGGTGACTTGCTATCTCACATTCCTTCTTTCTCTCTGTCTCCCTATTACTCTCTGAGTGTCTCTCTCTGGTCAAATTAAAATAAAATAATAATGAATGAATAAAATTCAATGAGTGATTCTTTTTTTTTTTAAAAAAAAAGCAATAGTTCTACAGCTAACATCATATTTAGTATTGTGGAACACTGAATGTTTTCCCTCAAATAGGGATAAAAGCTATCCACTCTAACTGCTGCTCTTCAGCACAAACCTAGAAGTTCTAGTCAACACAATGTGGCAAGAATAAGAAATAAAGGCAAGCAGATCGGAAAGGAAGAAATACTCCCTCTTCTGCTGAGTGAAGCAAGCCAAGCTATGAAGGAGAGACATTGTATGTCCTCATTTAAAATATACCAAGTGTCTGTACTCTATGACTGAAACTGATTGACTAAAGGATATAGAAACACAGTAAATGGATGTAAACACCAGATGTAGTGTGTGTGAAAGAGTAGGGTCTGAGGAAAGACATTTAGAAAAAAAATAGAGAGGCAAAGCATTAATGGGACAAAGAAACGTGGTATTATCTATAGTAGATGTTTTATAGTTTTATCCATTGGACTAGGGAGAAAAGTTCAAATGTTGAAATATTTACTTTGTAAGCTAAATAATGTGCTTGAATGTATAAAAGAAAATGAAATAAAAAAATGTAAATAAAAAAAAGAAATAATCCCTCTTCACAGATGACTTCATTGTCTATGTGGGATATTCCAAAAATGTACAAAAAAATTCCTGGAATAATTAAATGAATTCAAAAAGTCATAAAGTACAAGATAAACTTTAAAAATTAATTGCATTTCTATATGCTAGCAATAAACATGCAAAAAATACAATTAAAAATATAATACCAGAGGACCAGCAGGTGGCATGATGGTTAAGGTGCTAGACACTTCCACATAGCCGACTACAGTTCGAGTTCCCAACTCTCTCTTCCTCTCTCTGTGTCTTTCTCTGGTCAAATTAAAATAAAATGAATAAATAAAATAAATAATCCTTTAAAAATACAATTCCAGTTAAGATCTCTCAAAAATAATATTTATATTTATATCTAGTAAGACCTGTAGAAAATTGCATGCAGAAAAGTCCAGAATGCTGTTGAAATCAAAAAAGAGGCCAATAAGTGGAAAGGTATAGATGTTTATGGATTGGGAGAGTCAACACGGTAAAAAAGACAATTCTCCTTAAATTGATATCTATTGTTAACATTCTTTGTGTCAAAATTTTAGTAAGACTTTCAATAAGTATAGATAAGAGTATTCCAAAATATATACTCTAAAATAAATATGGAATATTTCTATAAAAATACGTATTGAAAGATTAACATTATAAAATAGTTGCAGCACTTATGAAAAGTATAATAAAATGAAAATAATTAGTTGTCTACCTGTATTTTTTTAATTTTGCGAGAAGGATTTTACAACTGAGTGTATTAATATCCTTTGTGTAGCCACACAGGAGTGAAATTGCTAGATCATATGGTAGTTCTATTTGTAGCTCTTTGAGGAATCTCCATATATTTTCCCACAGTGGCTATACTAATCTACATTCCCACCAGCAGTGTAGGAGAGTTCCCCTTTCACCACAGCCTCATCAACACTTATCATTGTTTAATTTTTTAAATCTTAGCCATTCTGACTAGGATAAGGAGGCAACTCATTGTGGTTTTGATTTACATTTCCATTTTGATAAGAGATATTGAGCACTTTTTCATATGCTTTTTGGTTGTTCATATATCTTCCTTAGTGCATGTCTGTTTGGCTCATTTATCCACCCTTTAATTGGATTTTATTTTCTTTTTATGGATAAGTTGCTTGAGTTCCTTGTATATTTTGGTTATCAGTCACTTTTCCAAGGGAAAGTTTGTAAATATTAAAATATTCTCCCATTCCAAAGGTTTTCACTTTACTCTAATTGTTGTTTCTTTTGCTATGAAGAAGCTTTTTAGCCAGGTGTAATACAGCTTGTCTATTTTTGGAATTATTGCCTGTTCTTTGCAATTTTTAAGAAGCCTTTGCCTACTCTAATGTCTCCAAGAGTTTTCACTGTGCTATCCACCACTAGTTTTATTGTTTGAAGTCTTAAGCTTAGATATTTAATCCATTTTGAGTTGATTTTTGTTAATGGTGAGAGATTGGGGTCCAGTTTCATCTTTCTGCAGGTTTTTCTAGCACCATTTACTAACGAGATTTTCTTTCTCCCATTGGATTGTTTGGTCCTTTGCCAAAAAGCAGTTGGCTCTTGTACATTCATGTTTATGGGGGAGAGTCAATCCCTTCTCCTCCATCTCTCCCTCCTTTCAGGATTTGGGGTATACATTTGCATGTGCCTGGTATGTTGCACAAACCATCAGGCACAGGGCTCTAACCATGTAGTCACACGTGTGAGATTCAACAGCCTTAAACATCATGCCATGAGTTGTCTAGCTGAGTATACGACTTATGTTATAGCTATATTAATCAAGACTTTGTTGTATTGGCAAAAGAATAGACACACAAATTGACAGAATATAAATAAATAAACAAATAAACCCTGAAGTGGACAGACAAGCAGTCAACCTATTTTTAATAAAGATGTAAGAACAATGCACAAAAACAGTCTCTTCAACAAATCATGCTGGAGCAATCTGATACTATTTAGTTTAAAAAAATCTGAATCTTGACTTAAACCTCACATTTCACATAAAATTTAACTCAAAATGGACTTTAATTTTTAAGATAAAATGTAAAGCCACAAAGCTTTTTCAAAATACAGGAGACAGTTCTTGGGACCTCAGTCTTGGTGAAGAGTTCTTAAACATGTCATCAAGAGGGCAATCCATTGAAAAAATAATAAAATAGATCTCATCAACATTAATACCTTGTGTGTTGTGAAAGTCCCTGTAAGGAGAATGAAAAGATGTTATAGACTGAGAGAAAATATTTGCAATTATAAAAATGATAAAGAATTTAAATCAGGAACTTATGAAATCACAAACTCAATGGAAAGAAAAATTCAGTTAGAAAATGGACAAAAACATGAGTAGACAATGAACTGATGAGAATACATGAATGGCAAATATACATGTGAGAAGATGTTCAATATGAGTACCCCCTAGGCAAATGTAAATTAAGACCATGATGAGATATCACTACACATCAATTAAAATAACTAAAAGTAAAAATAGTGACAGCACCAAATCTGGTGAGGGTGTGAATAATCTCAAGCTTTCAAACTTTGCTGATGGGAATGTATGGTACAGTTTAGTAGGGTTTTTTTATAGACTTATTTTATTTAAATTTATTTATTCATTCATTCATTCATTCTTGTTTGACCAGAGAAGGACAGAGAGAGAGAGAGAAAGAAAGCCACCAGGTCCAGGACTTGAACTGAGGTCGACCATGAGGTAGTTCAACATCCTTAACTACCACACCACCTACCGGCCCCGGTAGTTTCTTAGAAATCCAAACTTACATTACCCTTCAGCAGCTCAGCTATACAATGGAGATATTTATGGTGTTGAAATAGTTTTTTATATGAATTGTCTATTGTAGTGGTGATTTTATAAATATATTCATGTAATAAAGCAATATATAACTATAATCACGTTATAGTAACAATGATTTCCTGATTTTGCTACTGTCCTATAGTTGTATAAAATATAATCCATGAGGAAACTGGATGAATGATACTTGAGAACTCTCTATGATGTCTTTGTAACTTCCTGTAAATCTGATGTTATAATATGGGCAATAATTTTAAGATGATATAGGACAAAAACCAAAACAAAACAAAACAAAATTATAATGATGTGTATCAGTATGGATTTAGAGAAGGACACTAGAGGAGTGCAGAATATGACTAAAGAATATTTTATTATTTTTACTAAATAATATCAAGATATAGAATAAAATTATTATAAACCAGAAACTAGCACAAAGCTATTTGTCAATAATCAGATAGTTGTCATTAATCAGGACAAACAAAACCTTAAAAGAAAACTTTAGTGTTCTCTAAATGTTACTATTAGTGACAGAATATGCTGAGCCAAGAGTATGTATTTAGGAATCAAGTAAACTTAGACATAAATCAAGCCTCTTTCATTAACTTGCTGTATGACATGGAGCACTTTTTTAAAAAAAATGGCAAACCATGTCTCAAATACTTGTGAAGAAGAAATTGTATTGACTTTAAAAAGAGTTATGAGTGTTAATGAAGACAATGTACATACAATAGACTGTTTGACAGTCAGTTCTCGATACACATTAACTATCTTAATTATAACTATATAACTTTGTATTTATTCAACAGAAATTTTTTAAATAATGCTTTTGTTCTATTCTTTTTCTTTATCCATGATGGAACATATACATGCACATGTGTGTGTGAGAGAGAGGGAGGGAGAGAGAAGAGCACCCTCTACAAAGTCTGGTTACACCACAATCCCCTTTCTCCAGTCCTCCAATCCCTGGAATCCTGGGCAGTTGCCATATGCCTAGGTGTGTCTCAGATTTAAATACTGATGATATGTGAGATCCAGCTTCTCTTATGCAGTGCATACCACTGTGCTACAGAGCTGGCCCCCAACAGCAATTTCTTGAGGGTTTTCTAAGTTTTAAAGGCTATGTATCACCAGGGTGGTGTGAGATAACAAACTTCTGTGGAAAAATCTAAAATAGATACAGTCAAATGAACAGATAGTTCTGACACAGTAAGGTACTCCAGCAAGTATGAAGAGTGTGAAGGTCAATTGATAAGAAAACAAACCCAGGACTAAAAAGTCCATCAATATGCAGTGTATTCATGATGGGAAAACTCATTTGGTATGCTATAATGATACACAGTGATTCAAAGATTTTTTTTCTTTAAATAAGTGAGAACATCTCTCTAAAGGTAGTGATCCTTAGGAATACAGACGAAGGATACAGAAAACAATACATAAAAGTGGCCTGGGTGAAGACACCAGAATAGAGAGGAGTGAGTTAAGAGCCTGATTCCAGGGCCAGGAGGTGGTGTGGTGGTGAAGGTGCTGGGCTCCCATATGGTCAACTACAGTTCGAGTCCCACACACATGCAAGTGCATGTGCCCTATAGCAAATATATCTTGCTTTCTCACTTGCCCTTTTTCCCTTTCTCTGTCTCTCTCCTTGGTGAGTGCACATGCCCTATAACATATATTATAAAGATAATAATTGGGACTAGCAGTTGGCGAATGGCTAAGTAGCTGGACTCCCATGTAGTCGACACCACAGTTTTAGTCCCAGACCTAGTGGCTTTAAACTCATGCCAGGTGTGTGTGCATACGTGCCCAAGATCCTGGGAGGAGAAGGGATTGCAGCATGGCCATCCCCCTGGGGGGTGATTTCTTGCTTTCTGTTTCTGTCTCTCTGGCGAGTGCATGAGCCCTATAGCAAAAACCTCTCCAAATAATAATTTTTAAAGAAAGGTAATCATAAAAATAAAATTAAATGACTATAAAAAAGATAGCATGGTTTCATAGAGAGGACACATCATTTGCAAGACTGAGAAAATGATTTTTACAATATATTATATATTTTCATTATCAGTTTACTGTTCATTTCTTCCATATATAACCTCTATGTATTTAATGAACAAAGAGATTCAGTAGAACAGCCCATGTCAAGATCCTTGTAAGTCAGAATAAAGTCATGACTCTTCAATTGATTATTGTGAATGGTACAAAAAACACAGGAAGGAAAGGGGAAGTCATTCTATTTAGAGAGTTGGGAAGCGAGAAAAATGTTGATTTCAGGAAGTCAAGATGTTAATCAAAAGAAACAGCCTAATACATCATAAAGTTGCTTTTGAAAATAGCAGGAGATAATTCTATATGGGATTATTGAATGACATTGTTATATATATATATATATATATATATTTAACTTTGCCACAGAACATGTGCACTCACCAGACACAGAGAAAGGGAGAGAAAGAGAAAGTGAGAAAGCACCCCCATGGGGAAAGTTCATGCCGCAATTCCTCCCCCTTCTCTCTCTTTTAGGATTTTGGGTATGTGCACTCATGCACCTGGGGTCCAGGGCCTGAACTGCAACATTAGTATGTGAGATCCAATCACTTTAACCATGTCATGGGCTGGCCCCTTTGTTAGATTTTTTTTTTTTTAGACAGGTAATATATTTTGAATTTGAGCAATATTTAGAGGTACAAAATGTGAATCAGGACACAGGTTTTACAGGCAAATAACTCAACTGAATTTTTACGGAAGAGCTTGAAAGAGATACAAAACAAAGCAAGAGTGCATAGGGAAGTCCCCTGCAGGCTTCCTGCATTTGATTTTTCTCTACCACTTTGCATGTTATTAAGAGATTGGAAATGCCAAGAAATTTTGTATGTGTTTGTGTGTGTATAGTTAAATGGCTACTAGCAATTATCAGTTGAAACTTACAATGCTACACTACACACATAGGTAACAGCTTTTAGATACCAAAC
Source organism: Tupaia belangeri chinensis (assembly GCF_000334495.1). NCBI lineage: Eukaryota > Metazoa > Chordata > Mammalia > Scandentia > Tupaiidae > Tupaia > Tupaia belangeri. The sequence goes on along the minus strand of NW_006159809.1, from coordinate 873,903 downwards.
CACTCCTTGCCACGATTCACCAATATGCTTTTCTAGTAGGCATTAACTGCCAAACATCATAACAGAGATACTAATTTGGCATCATTTAGTTCTTGATGTTATTTCAAAGGGTAAATATAAACTGATTTCGCAACAGGATGGAAAAGCTAATTCAACTCTACTCATAAGCACACATGCAAGAAATAAATGCATGTCAAAACACGGAATTTTTTTTAGGCCATGGGGCATTTACATTTTGGAGATTTGTTATAATTATCCAATTTAGATGGCAAGAGGACAATTTTGTTATGAAAATAAAGCCTCTCAGAGCCTGATCAAAATGCAGTTGAGAATCTTATATGAGGTTGAGGCACTGAAATTGAAGACAATCTTAGAGTAATGATTTCAGGAGATGACTTATACCATAAACGGTTTTTTTGTTTGTTTGTTTTTTATTTTGCCATAGATTTTTGCCATAGGGTGTGTTTGCTCACTGGAGAAAGACACAGAGAGAGAGAGACAGTGAGAGGAAAAGTGAGAAATCACCCCCCCACCCTTACCCCGTGTGGAGGATGGCCAAGTTGCAATGCCTTCTCCTCCATTCTCCTCTTGGGATTTTGGGCAGTATGCACAAGCACCTGGTGTGATTTTCAAGCCACTGGTTCAGTACTTGAACTGTAGTTGGCCATGTGGGTGTCTAGCATACTAACCATTATACCACCTGCTGGCCCTGAAAAAAATTGACTTCTATATTGCTGTTTTTAGTTCCTCTAGGGACTTGTATTGTGAGTCCAGAACACTAAGCAGAATTTATAAAAGCAGACTTTTTAAATCCTGTAGAAGTAGTAACAAGAAAAAAAGATAGAAATTGAATTTAAAAAAAAAAAAGCCAAGGGATGGTCAAGAATGCGGTTATAAGAATGGGTGGTAAATTTACTGCTTGCTAAGGTCATAGGACATGTTCCAGTCAAGGGGTTGAAAAGATAAGTGGCACATGTCATTTCTAGACAAAAGAAGTGAAACATTTATATTCAATTATCTGAGCTATCTAGTCTCATTCTGGTGAAACAGAAACTTTAATTGGGATGATGTTGTCATGTGATGCTCTCATTATCTTTGGTTTCTGAGTAAAAAGATCCCCTTGGTGTTCCAATTGGACATGAAAAAAATATATATATATATATAAGAAAGGAAGAAAGCTGGAATGCTTTAGGCATAAAAAATATATATATATAAGAAAGAAAGAAAGCTGGAATGCTTTAGGCATTTTTTCCCCTTTTTTATTGTTAAATCTATCCTTTTTTCTGACCAATACACGTGGGGCCTGGGAAAATTTCCTGGGATGCAATATGAATAAACGAGTTTGGGCTTGATGCCTGACAGCATAAACTCCTGACTGCTGAGATACAGTTCTCTGTCCTGGTTTATAGGTCTTACTAACTTTGGGAAAAACAAAAATAAAAACAATAAAACAATTTTTTAAATGGCATCTGTGGCATATACATGTTAACAATAAACATTTTGGTTTTGATTAGGTTCAGATGTACTGAAAATTGCAATGTAGAAGAGCTCCCATATAGTCTTCACTCAGTGTTCCCTGTTGGTAACATCTTATAATAATATGGTACACTAAGTATAATTATTAATACACTATTATAATTAAAATCCCTACTTTATTTACATTTCTTTAGTTTTTACCTAATGTCTTTTTACCTCTTCCAGGATTCCATCCAGAAGACCACATCATTTCATTTTCAAGTCTCTTTAGATCTTAGACTGTGACAACTTCTCAGACTTTCTTTGATTTGATGGCCTTTTGAAGATTATTATCAAGGTATTTTGTAAACTGTCTTTCATTTTGGATTTGTCTGATGTTTCTCATAATTATACTCAATTTACAGGTTTGGGACAGTAATGTTACACTACACTAAGAATATCAAGATATTATAATTTATAATAAATAACATACTTGTTTCTATTTCTGGCACAGATCTAGTAAACCCCTGGGAATTTCAAAAGCATTAGGAGTGATAAGGGTAGAGGGTAACTAAAGTCCCTCAGGTCCAAACCTCTCCTTTAGACTCAAATACCTAGACAGAATCCATCTACATCTGACCTGGGCCCTGGCCCTGTCAGGAACTAGAGTAACTGAAGACCCTCTGCTCTAGACCTCTTCCAGGTCCAAACACCTAGACAGATAGGGTAGTCTCTGTCTTCTCTTTGTCTCTGTCTCTCTCTGTTTTTACTTTTTCAAGTACTTTTCTCTTGCCTCTGACCTCTCCTTATCCTGCTAATTTCAGAATCCATCTACATCTGAGCTGGGCCCTGTGCACTAGGTGGTTTTTATTTTTTGCTTTAAAAAAACAAACCACAAAAAAAAATTCCCTCTTTTTCTTGGTTTTATTTGTCTTTTAATTTTCTTTTTCCCTTTATTTTATTTTACCTTACTTTCTCACTTTGCCTCTCAACTTCCATATACTGAGTATTTAGACAACGCATAGTCGCCAAATATCAGAATGCATTTAGACTCATAGAAATCCTCAACCCCCAATGAACATGCTACACAAACAGAGAAAATCCTTTTCATAAATCTGAACTCAAATCTTTTTCTCTGGATACCATTTTGTAAAACACAGTAGAAGAGAGAAACTGGCCCAGAAGTACCTCACTATACAGGGAAGCATGCGAGCTTACAGTTGCAGAAACCTTCTCCAACAAATTAGTCAAAAGTGAATACTGTACCAAATGACTAAAAATCAGAGAAGAAGCACTGCAAAATGAGCAGCAGGGAGAAATACGAATCTATAGAGAGAGTGTGGTTCATCTCCTTCCAGATACCTCTGAACTCTCAGTTGAAACCCTACAGCTTAGCACAGGTGTACCTGTTCTCTAGGAACTAGGTGACCTTTGTAATGTCCAGTTCCAATGACAAAAATACAGCATGCTTGGTGAGCATCAGGGAAACAGAACTGCAGAGAGATTGCAGGTAATCTTCTGCTATATGCCTCTGAATGTGCAGAATTATTAACTCCAAGAAATTAGGAAGAAATATATAATTCATCAAAAGACCAGAAACTACCACAGAGGTACAAGAAATTTAAGGAACCAAGAAAATATCTCTCCCTCAAGGGAAAAGAACAACCCTTCATCATCCACAGAAAGTACAATGGAACTCAAGGAAATGTCAGATAAAGAATTGAGAATATTCACAGTGACAAAACTAATCCAAGATGCAAGAGAATAGAAACAATGAACTCTAGAAGATGCAAAAGAGAAGAGACAATGAGTTCCAGGAGATAAGGAAGTTCTCCCACTATTTGAAAGAAGAAATGCACACCATAAAAACGAATCAACCACAGCTGTAGAGATGAAGGCTGCAATACAGGAAATCAAAACCTCCCTCAAAAGTATTAAAAGCAGATAAGACCATGCAGAAGATTGAATCACAGATGTAGAAGACAAAACTGACCTGGGGGGAAAAAAAAAAACACACTAAAAATTCTGAGAAAATAACCACCAAAAATGAGAATAATATACAAGAAACTCTAGATACCTTTAAATACTCAAACATCTGGATAATTGGTATTTCAAAAGGTGAAGAAACCAATAAGGGTATTGATAATCTATTCCATGAAATCCTGGAAGAAAACTTTCTAAACCTAGAGAGGCATTTGAATATCCAGACCCAAGAAATACAACGTACCCCAAATAGAATCAAATCAAGAACATCTTCTCCACGGCATATCATAGCCAGATTGGCCAAAACCACAGATAAAGACAAGATGCTAACATTGGCAAGAGAGAAATTTCAAGTTATTTACAAAAGTTATTCCATCCGGCTAACATCAGACCTCTCATCAGAAGTAATGCAAGCAAGGAAAGAATGGGAAAATATATGCAAAGTGTTAAATGAAAAACAATTTTAACCAAAAATACTATACATGATTATCCTTCATATGGTAAGAAAAGATAAAAACATTCTCAGATAAATAAAACCTAAAAGAATTTAACGACACCAGATAATCTCTTCAAAAGATCTGAAGGGAATGCTATAATAGGAAAACTAAAAACAGACAGAAATAAGAGAATAAAAATAATCAAGAAAAGGGTCAACTTAATGGTAGTGACACCAGATATAGCAATAATGACATTGAATGTTAACTTCCAGGATTTAAATGGAAAGATCAGACCACAGTAACACTCTAAATTCAACAGAAGATAAATTAATAACATGAGACTGAACTAGTGAAATAGAATTTTATGACTTTTGACTAGAATATTACTGATTTTTTCTCTGCTCTCTCTTCCATATTTAAGGATTTTTGCTTTCTTTTGAGTTGTTGATTGGTTCAGCAATTTGTTATTTTTTTTTTTAATTGAATTAAACTTTTCTCCCTTCCTAACCCCTCTGAAATTGGGAAATATTTGTGAGCATTCTTATTTTGTGACAAAATGGTTATTTGCATAAGTTCAATGATATCTGTAGCTTTCCATCAGCAATTGAAAATACTGGTTATTGCCAGGGCTTTGAGTGGTATGTCATATCTAAAGATAAGACCAGAAAACTAATAAAGTAAGGTAGATCTCAAGACACCAACAGAAGTGCTTAGAAATATTGCCTGTTACCATAAACAGATCTGCCTGGCAGGTAAATAAAAAAATGTCACTTCCTGGCAGGTCCAAAAAACTCTCAAGTACAGGTACTAAAAAATACAATCAGATGGTGAATTCCTGACTTGACTCAGGAAGGCTTTTAAAACAATCTAGTCAGAAGTTCCTTATAAAAGATTCCAGCAAAGCCAACTAAATCAAGGAATATTCTTATGGGGTTTGGAGCAAATAACAGACCAAATCAAGACTAGACTTTTTTTTCTTACACATAAGTTAGTCTATACCTCTCTTTAGTAGAAGGGGTAATGGAGAGAGAAACAAATGTTTTAGAAAAAGAAGTACAGTGCACTCGTTACTAGATTTTAACTTTGTCCATATCTGTTTTTTGAGTTTTTAGTATCTACCTACTGTTTGAACAGAATTCTAACCACATATCTGGCTTTAAGTCTAAATCAACTTTTTCTTAACATTTTTTTATTTTGATTTATTAAAGCTAAAACTGCTTTCCTTGAAATAAAAAATAAATACATAAAAAATAACAGAAAATAAATAGAAGCATACCTACTTAATGACCACAGTAAGCTATATAGCCTCAGCTAGATGCTACTTTAGAATATGTTCATTCTACTCTCTGAGTTTTACACCTAAAGTCAGACGTGTGTTCATAGATATGTTTATATAAACTATACTTACTATTCAAAGTATTTGGTTTAATTAAGATGTTTAGTGAATCAATAAAATATGGGAAAATAAAAACATGGAAAGCCACTGTATATACCAGAGACGATATGAGAGGAGGGTGAGAAATAGCAAAGGGTGAGAGGGAGGGACTCAAGGGGGAAAACAAAGAAGTAAAATATATAAGAAATAAGAAATGAAAAATTAATTGTTGAAAGTAACATGTATGGTAATACCTTTGATTGAGCCATTATACAATGTATTCTGGTGGGAAAAAGTCATTGTGTATTCTGCAATGATATACAGCAAATAAATGTAAAATGAAATTAAAATAAAAATTTTAAAAAGAAAAGAAATAAATAAACTAAGAAGAAAGAAAGAAAGAAGGAAAGAAAGAAAGAAAGAAAAGAAAGAAAGAAAGGAAGGAAGGAA
>NW_006159809.1:863983-868036 GCF_000334495.1 Tupaia belangeri chinensis | reverse complement strand
AGAAAGAAAGAAAGAAAGAAAGAAAGAAAGAAAGAAAGAAAGAAAGAAAGAAAGAAAGAAAGAAAGAAAAGAAAAAGTGATAAGGGCGAAAGAAGAGTCTTTTGTTCTTCGTAATAAGCCCTTTTCATCCACACCTGTGGTTACATTAATGAAGAAACTTTTGAAAAGCCTTAAAGATTAGGATTGGTTTCTGAGAAAACCAACCCTAAGGTTAAAAGTGATTAGCAAGTTGGAACCCTGAGCCCCGTCTCCAGACCACCTATGAGAGGAGAAGGGTTGAAAGATGTTAATTGCTAATGGTCTGTGATTTAATCAGTCAAGGTTAGATAATGAAGCTACCATAAAACTCTGAAATGATAGGATTCAGAAAATTTCTGGTTGCCAAACAAGTAGAGGGTGGCATGCCAGAGAGGGCACAGAGACTCCACACCCCTTCCCCATACTTTGCCCAGCATATCTCTTCCATCAGGCTGTTCCCAAGACATATACTTCGTAATACACCAGGAACCTAATAAGTTTACTGTTTTCATCAATTCTGGGAGTTGCTCTAGCAAATGATCTAACTCAAGAAGGGGCATAAGGGTACCTTTGACTTTAAGCCAAATCAGACAGAAGTTGTGGATAATCTGAGGACCCACTACTTTCAATTCACGTTTGAAGTAGGGAGTGTGTTTTGTAAAATTGAGTCCAAGGGGACCAGCAGTTAGCGTAATGGCTATGTCACTGGACTCCCATGTAGTTGACCTCGGTTTGAGTCCCAGACCCGGTGACTTAAATTCATGCTGGGCGTGTGTGCGTGCATGCTCAAGATCCTGAGAGGAGAATGGAGGAGAAGGGATTGAGGCATGGCCATGCCCCCTGGGGGGTTATTTCTCGCTTTCTGTCTCTCTGTCTGTCTGGTGATCACACGTGCCCTATAGCAAAAACTTCTCCAAAAAAAGAAAAAAAAAATGAGTCCCAAATCTGTGGAATCTGATACTTTCTTAAAGCAGAGAGTTGCAGAATGAAATGGAAACCCAGTTAGTGTCAGCAAATTATTGTGAGGAGAAAAAAAAACTGGTGTCAAAAGTGAACTATTGAGAGCATAGAAAGCCTTACATATTATTAAAATGTCTTATCTCTGATAATGGTATCCTTAGTGGCCTGATTGAGGAGTGTTTGTTAACTTTTTCCCAATGTAAAGTTACTCATTCCCTTCTTTCCACCTTGTATCCTATAGAAGGAAGTTATCTGCATCCATGTTTTCATACCTAGACGTCACCTAGTTCAACGATTCTAATTGAAGTCTCATTCTTCACTTGTAGAATGTTTAAATACTTCTTTATACCTTTTCCTAAAAGCATATATAGAAAGGAAGACTTTCAGGTACTACAGATTCTAACTTGTTAGAAAAGTATGTTACGCTCAGGTTCTTTAAGTATTTCCAGTGGAATTTCATACAGTACTTGTGTCCTTCTAACAGCAACTCACAACATTGCAACTTTAGAAGCACACATGGAAACTGTGCATTACATATTATAGTTCAAGCTACCATGTCAAAATGGGGTAGAACTGGTGGCTTAAACAACAGCAGACCCAGCTACTGTTGCATAGCCATAACACAAGTGATTGCAAAGCTGGAAGTCATACGGCTAACGATGGGTTCAAACCCCAGGGGAGCTTGAGGCACACCAGGCTTTCATGTGGGTGCCCAGGATTCTGAGGGACTGGAGGACTGGGAAAAAGGGATAGTTACGTGGCAAGATCCTGTCCAGTGCCTCTCTCTCTCTCTCTCTCTCTCTCTCTGTCACATGTACACACTATCTAAAAACAAATAAAACCAAGAAATTTATTAATTTTCTCTGTGTTAGAGGTTGAAAGTCCAAGCGTAAGATCAGTTCCTGGTGAGTCTCTATGCTTTGACTTGTAGATGCCCAGCTTCTCCCTGTGTCCTCACAAGGCCTTCCCTCAGTGTGTGTTTATGTGGAAAAAGAAAGAAGAAGTAAGAGAGATAAAAGTGAAAGAGAGAGAGAAAGCTCAAACACTCTGGAATCTCCTTTTATAAGGACACAAATTTGTCAGATCAACTCTCTAATCTCATTTAACCATAATTACTCTAAATAAAACCACACTAGGGAGTAGAGCTTCAATGTACAAGTTCAGAGGGAAATACAAACATTCAGTCCACAACAAAAGGTAAGGACATCTAAGACAACCCCAAAAATGAAAGAAACTGATTTTGAAATATTTTGCCCAGTGGAATAAAAGAATAACAAATTACTTAAAAAAGAAAGTTGTGTGTTTATGGAGGTTTATTGGGACTGTTTGTCTTTGAGAAGGCAATAAGATACACCTTTCAAATGTGCATTATATGTCATGACATGACTAGATATAAATCTGTTCAAATCAATCCTAAAATAAAGCCCCGTATGTATACACACAGCACAATTAGAATGAAATGGTCATCTCAATACTGCTCTACTGATGAGAATTGCCTCGATGAAATGACTATATTCATTTAATTAAAAAGCCCATTATGGGTCTCATTCAAAATGCTGTTCACTGAACTCTTCAGAATAAATCTAGTTTGTTTTAGTAGAGTGTTTAGAAGTGTCATTTTTATTTGTTTTCAAAGATGGTAAAACAACAGGGTCTGGAAATTATAATGAGCCATTCACTAAGAGAAGTCACAGTGAGTGACTTTTATAAGCTGAGAAAGCCCTAAAACCAAAAGGGAACTCATGTCATCATAATACGCTAAGTAAAGGACAAAGCAGAGGCTCCACTTAACACAGGAGAGAAAAAACATACAAGATGATCATATAAGGTGATCTTTCTACTTGTTCAGCAACTTGTTTATTACATTGTAGGTTAACTATCATATTTGAGAAGGAAACAGTACAATAATCTGCTGTAGTATTGTAGTTACATGTTCAAGTAAGTGTGCTACAGTTTTACATCTAATTTTATGTAATCCATGTGAAACCAACCTTGAGAAAAGGTTTTGGAAACACAATAAAGTATATAAAGCATATGAAAGACTTTAGTTTATAATAATATTAGAATCGCTAATTGATAAGAAAGTAATGAATGATTAAATATCTTGTATCAGCTAATTAACTCTTAGGAGGAAAGAATGCAGTAAGGTTTTAAATGTACAAATGTAAGTATAACTTATTGAAAATATTAATTTTCTTATAAAATACAGCAGAGGTTAGTTAACTTAACCTCTGACCCATAAGCCAAATCCAGCCTACTGTCTGTGTTTGTAAGTAAGATGTATTGGAACTCAGTCAGACCCAATCATTTACACATTGGAGTTGCTTTTACGCTGTAAAGCAGAGTTGACTGTTACAAATGAGATTATACAAATGGCAAAGTCTAAAGACATGCGCTTTTAATTTTTTAAAAGTTTGGTAGTCCATGACCTAGAAGCACAAGAAAGCTTTTAAAACATGACTATAGAGGTCACCACCATGAAGTTATACCCGAAGGTCTTGGCTGTTGTGTTGAGGTATTGGCTGCTGAAAAATGTCTGCACATGACAGTCACCTATGCAAAATGGAAAAGCCAAAGTGAAATGGGATAACCACAGGGTGGACAGAAACATATGAATTGAAATCCTCTCACTTCCAAAATACTGAAACTGAAAGCAAAAGAATAAAAGGTATCAAGACATAATGATTTTAAAAAGAAAAAGGAAAAGAAAAAAAGAGAGAGAGAGATCCGACATCAGTAGCAAAATATTTTAACTCACTTTTGAAAAAGAAAGAAGATAAAAGTTGTAAATGATTCAGTGATGGAGGAAATTGTATTCCAAGGGTCTAGTGAGAGGATTCGTGTAAGAACAGGATCTATTACTTCCACGAAACCTCCTGAGAATCCTGTAGAAATGAGAGTGTATAGCGGGTGCTAAAAATATATCTAAAAAGCTTAATTCTTCTGCCTACAGAAAGCAAGAGGACAACAAAGATCAACAAAGCCGAAGACATGGAGGACTTTAGGCATGACAGCGTATAGCGAAGAAGCTCTAGGCTGAAACAGAGGGCCAGTGAAAGTTAACAGCTAAACCCA
>NW_006159809.1:846532-863942 GCF_000334495.1 Tupaia belangeri chinensis | reverse complement strand
TGCTAAATAAATAATAATTCAGAGGAAACAAAATAGCAAAACATTGAAATACTGACATTTGGTCAGAGGGGTTTCTTCTCCACTACTCAAAGCCACAAACAGTCCAGCTTTCTTCCTGCTCTCCATCTATGGAAACCACTTGGAATCAAAGACCCTCGTACAAATCTCCCAATAATTTTTTTATGACTGCAATTATTATCTCAAGGTATCCCCCCCAGAAAGGAGAAAATGAATCAATTGAAAATCAGAGCAAAGATAATGAATTATTTAAAAGATGAATCCAGAAGGTGCAACACGTGACAAATCCAGGCAGGCTATTCACCCTCGTCTGTTTAATACGGCTGTAACAGAATGCCACAGGCTGGCTTATTTATAAACAATAAAAATGTATTTATCATGGTTCTGGAGGCTGAGAAGTCCAAGATCAAGGTGTCATTTGGTGTCTGCTAAGGACTCAGTCTCCTCTCTTTAATTCCAAGATGGCACCTTGAATGCTGCATCCTCCACGGGGGAGGAATGCTATTCCTCATAAGGCCGAGAGACGAGAGCATGATCTCACTCCTGCAAACTTTCTAATTGTGGTATTAATCTATTTATGAGGACAGAACCCTCAACCTAAGCATGTCCCATTAACCTTCACCTACCACCACTATTGCACTGGAGATGAAGTTTCTTTTTCTTCCCTTCTTTCTTTCTTCCTTTTTCTTTCTTCCTTTTTCTTTTCTTTTCTTTTCTTTTCTTTTCTTTTCTTTTCTTTCTTTTCTTTTTCTTTTTCTTTTTCTTTTTCTTTTCTCTTCTCTTCTTTCTTTCTTTCTTTCTTTCTTTCTTTCTTTCTTTCTTTCTTTCTTTCTTTCTTTCTTTCTTTCTTTCTTCTTTCTTTTTTTTTTCTTTTTAGAAGTTTTGCCTTAGGACACATACACTTACCAGAGAGAGAGAGACAGAGACAGTGAAAGGGAAAATGAGAAATCACTCCCCCGGGGTGGGGGTGGTGGTCATGCCATAAACTCTTCTCTTCCCTTCTCTTCCCTTCTCTTCCCAGGAGCTTAAGCACCCAGGCAGAAGCACCCAGTGTGTTTCAAGCCACTAGGTGAGGGACTCAAACTATGGTCAACCATGTGGGAGTTCACTATGCCATCTGCTGGCCTCTGGAGATTAAGTTTCAACATGAGATTTGGAAGAGACCCAGACATTCCAACCACAACACTGTTATATCCCAAATTTCTCTGGTCTGTCCTATTCATAACTGTTTTTCCAGAGTATTTGTTCATAATGCCCCTTTCAAGTTAAAATATGTACCAATTTTGACTATGAATGGTATGATTACACTGTTTAAAAATTAGAATTTCCTAAAAAGAGAGAGAGAAAAAGACACTTACAAATGAGAGAAAGTTTGAGCATGTCCTGGTGAAACATTGGAGAACCTGGGTTAAGAAGAAGATCCTAAACATTTTCAGGAGCAATACTAAAAAGAGTTGCTATGAACATGATTAGGTCTGTGAACAGCAGTTCAGATTTGTTCATTTGTTTTCTCTCTTGTCTCTGGCTGCTACCTGTCATCTTTCTTTAACAGCCCACTTTCTTTTCTAGTTTTTCTTCCATAAACTTATTCTTTGCCTCTTCCTAGTTTCATCCCATACTCGAAATGATTTTATCTATACTCTTGAATTGAAATCCATCAGCAGGTCAACGACTTCAAATTTATATTTTTGCCACACACGTCTAAACTGAGCTCCAGATCCAAATATGTCCAAATGCCCACTTGACATTTACACTAAAAAAAAAAGCACATCAGTCTCCTAAATCTACATCATAATTCCTTTTTCCTTGCATCCCCTCCATCTTCAGCCTGGTCCTCTTTCAGGAATTTTCTAGCCTGGATGATATCACTAGGTTGCAGAAAGTAAAAAATAAATACATTAATTATTAATTTAATTAAGTTTATTATTCTTATTATTTATATATAATTTTAAATTTTTTATTTATTTTATACATTTAATCACTCTGCATTGCTTAGCTTGTAAACGAAATTTACCCAACACGGATACACTTCGCACAGTCACTTACGTCTCCATTTCGTTTATGTCTAATTTATCACCAAGTCCTACTGGTTTTTAACTCCTGAATATCCCTGTTCTTCCTCTAAATCTTTATTCTTCCACTCCTATCAACCAGCTTTGCTCTCACCTTAACTCCTGAAAGTCTCTAACTGCTTTTTCTCCAGGCATTCTTGTTTTCCCACCAACTCATTCTGTACACCATATACTTGCATATTAAGCCACTGCCATTGACAAATACAAACGAAATTAAAATTCACTGATTGCTGATGTCAACTGACAACTTGAATGAAAGATATTTAGCTATAGAGAGCATCATAATAGATATCTCACTTATGAACAAAAACTTTGTTCATTTTTTTTAATTCTTTTTCTTAAGTGCACAAAGAGCTTTGTTCAATCTGTTTGTCTTACATATATTTTATATAAAAATCTAATGTTCAACAGAGTCAAGTCATCAAAGAGATGGAATAGTTAAATGATTTCTCCTTGGGAACAGAAATCTATTGGAAAGAGATTGAACTAAACTCCAGAATCCCTGGTTTCTACATTCTGAATGGTGTTGCCTGGTAACTAAGCAACATGGGCACCTCATGAAGCACCATGCTTTCAACACTGATTTAGCTGTGTCTCTCTTACCTGTGATTGCTGAGACTCCGAAGTTGAGGTCATACAGCCACAGGCACGATTTAAAACAGATCGGTGGTGATTTAAGATCAGAACTGGGGCAAAAAGTCTGGACCGACTGATAAGGTAGCACTTGCACGTCAGCATCCCTCTGCAGAGGTTTGGGCAACAGTAAAAACCTCTATCTTCATAAGTTATGTATTTGGGTCAGTGGTTTTAAGAAAGAAAGGGACAGCTTAGAAAAGTGACCTAGAAAATTGAAAAGTTAGGACTTAATTGGAAAAAAAAATAAAGGCAGAAAAGGCAATAGGTCTTGCTCTCAGTTTGCCGAGGAAGGTTATGAATTACATCCTTTTGCCCTCTCTTTCTACCCACTAAAAGGAGATTATTAAGACTAAGGTCTCTCCAGGATGACTGGTGTGAAAATAAGGTCACCCCTGCTTGGTTCTCCTCCAAATGTTCTTTTCTATAAAAAAAGATCATTCTAATTTGGTGTCACAAAAAATGTACAGTAAAAGGCCCTGTGGAATTAATATCTACTAGCACTTTTCCTAGAAGAAAATGTCTGTCCCCTTTCATAAATATACGACTCAAGGATCTTCATTTTATACCTCCTGTTACTATTCTTATTTTTCATTGTTATCTGACCAGGTGCATTTTTGATGTCATCTCTAGCCTCTTTTCCTAGCTCATGCCTCATTAGCTGCCTGGAGTCTAAGCCATGTAGTAGCTTACTAAAAGGTCTTCCTCACTTCTGTGGCTTTTTCTCCAATTCATTAGCCAGGCTGTTCCTCAGGCTGGAGTTTCTGTATCAATATGATTATGCCTTTTGTCCACCCTCTCATTTTGAATTACTGTTGCCTTTTCAGTTAATGGCCAAATCCCATATGATATAATTAAAGGTGTTCTGTAATTCAGTAATAGATGACTCCTTTATTCTTATATCCCATCAGACCATGCCTCTACCTACTGTGCCTCATGCATATGTAGTCCAGGGGCACAGACAATTTAAAAAAATAAAGATGATAGTTTAATGTCTTTGTCTATATCACATTGTTTTACATCAAGCTATCATACTTGCAGTGTTTATTTTCCCCAAATGTCCAATCCCTTATCTATAGCTTTCTGCCTAGTTAGTTCTTATTCTTTCTTTTCCTTCTTTCTTTCTGTAAATATATTAATTAACCTTTTCTTTGAGAAGGAAGACAGAGAGACAGCATTTCTTTCTTTCTTTCTTTCTTTCTTTCTTTCTTTCTTTCTTTCTTTCTTTCTTTCTTTCTTCTTTCTTTTTTTTTTCTTTTTAGAAGTTTTGCCTTAGGACACATACACTTACCAGAGAGAGAGAGACAGAGACAGTGAAAGGGAAAATGAGAAATCACTCCCCCGGGGTGGGGGTGGTGGTCATGCCATAAACTCTTCTCTTCCCTTCTCTTCCCTTCTCTTCCCAGGAGCTTAAGCACCCAGGCAGAAGCACCCAGTGTGTTTCAAGCCACTAGGTGAGGGACTCAAACTATGGTCAACCATGTGGGAGTTCACTATGCCATCTGCTGGCCTCTGGAGATTAAGTTTCAACATGAGATTTGGAAGAGACCCAGACATTCCAACCACAACACTGTTATATCCCAAATTTCTCTGGTCTGTCCTATTCATAACTGTTTTTCCAGAGTATTTGTTCATAATGCCCCTTTCAAGTTAAAATATGTACCAATTTTGACTATGAATGGTATGATTACACTGTTTAAAAATTAGAATTTCCTAAAAAGAGAGAGAGAAAAAGACACTTACAAATGAGAGAAAGTTTGAGCATGTCCTGGTGAAACATTGGAGAACCTGGGTTAAGAAGAAGATCCTAAACATTTTCAGGAGCAATACTAAAAAGAGTTGCTATGAACATGATTAGGTCTGTGAACAGCAGCTCTGATTTGTTCATTTGTTTTCTCTCTTGTCTCTGGCTGCTACCTGTCATCTTTCTTTAACAGCCCACTTTCTTTTCTAGTTTTTCTTCCATAAACTTATTCTTTGCCTCTTCCTAGTTTCATCCCATACTCGAAATGATTTTATCTATACTCTTGAATTGAAATCCATCAGCAGGTCAACGACTTCAAATTTATATTTTTGCCACACACGTCTAAACTGAGCTCCAGATCCAAATATGTCCAAATGCCCACTTGACATTTACACTAAAAAAAAAAGCACATCAGTCTCCTAAATCTACATCATAATTCCTTTTTCCTTGCATCCCCTCCATCTTCAGCCTGGTCCTCTTTCAGGAATTTTCTAGCCTGGATGATATCACTAGGTTGCAGAAAGTAAAAAATAAATACATTAATTAATTAATTAATTAAGTTTATTATTCTTATTATTTATATATAATTTTAAATTTTTTATTTATTTTATACATTTAATCACTCTGCATTGCTTAGCTTGTAAACGAAATTTACCCAACACGGATACACTTCGCACAGTCACTTACGTCTCCATTTCGTTTATGTCTAATTTATCACCAAGTCCTACTGGTTTTTAACTCCTGAATATCCCTGTTCTTCCTCTAAATCTTTATTCTTCCACTCCTATCAACCAGCTTTGCTCTCACCTTAACTCCTGAAAGTCTCTAACTGCTTTTTCTCCAGGCATTCTTGTTTTCCCACCAACTCATTCTGTACACCATATACTTGCATATTAAGCCACTGCCATTGACAAATACAAACGAAATTAAAATTCACTGATTGCTGATGTCAACTGACAACTTGAATGAAAGATATTTAGCTATAGAGAGCATCATAATAGATATCTCACTTATGAACAAAAACTTTGTTCATTTTTTTTAATTCTTTTTCTTAAGTGCACAAAGAGCTTTGTTCAATCTGTTTGTCTTACATATATTTTATATAAAAATCTAATGTTCAACAGAGTCAAGTCATCAAAGAGATGGAATAGTTAAATGATTTCTCCTTGGGAACAGAAATCTATTGGAAAGAGATTGAACTAAACTCCAGAATCCCTGGTTTCTACATTCTGAATGGTGTTGCCTGGTAACTAAGCAACATGGGCACCTCATGAAGCACCATGCTTTCAACACTGATTTAGCTGTGTCTCTCTTACCTGTGATTGCTGAGACTCCGAAGTTGAGGTCATACAGCCACAGGCACGATTTAAAACAGATCGGTGGTGATTTAAGATCAGAACTGGGGCAAAAAGTCTGGACCGACTGATAAGGTAGCACTTGCACGTCAGCATCCCTCTGCAGAGGTTTGGGCAACAGTAAAAACCTCTATCTTCATAAGTTATGTATTTGGGTCAGTGGTTTTAAGAAAGAAAGGGACAGCTTAGAAAAGTGACCTAGAAAATTGAAAAGTTAGGACTTAATTGGAAAAAAAAATAAAGGCAGAAAAGGCAATAGGTCTTGCTCTCAGTTTGCCGAGGAAGGTTATGAATTACATCCTTTTGCCCTCTCTTTCTACCCACTAAAAGGAGATTATTAAGACTAAGGTCTCTCCAGGATGACTGGTGTGAAAATAAGGTCACCCCTGCTTGGTTCTCCTCCAAATGTTCTTTTCTATAAAAAAGATCATTCTAATTTGGTGTCACAAAAAAATGTACAGTAAAAGGCCCTGTGGAATTAATATCTACTAGCACTTTTCCTAGAAGAAAATGTCTGTCCCCTTTCATAAATATACGACTCAAGGATCTTCATTTTATACCTCCTGTTACTATTCTTATTTTTCATTGTTATCTGACCAGGTGCATTTTTGATGTCATCTCTAGCCTCTTTTCCTAGCTCATGCCTCATTAGCTGCCTGGAGTCTAAGCCATGTAGTAGCTTACTAAAAGGTCTTCCTCACTTCTGTGGCTTTTTCTCCAATTCATTAGCCAGGCTGTTCCTCAGGCTGGAGTTTCTGTATCAATATGATTATGCCTTTTGTCCACCCTCTCATTTTGAATTACTGTTGCCTTTTCAGTTAATGGCCAAATCCCATATGATATAATTAAAGGTGTTCTGTAATTCAGTAATAGATGACTCCTTTATTCTTATATCCCATCAGACCATGCCTCTACCTACTGTGCCTCATGCATATGTAGTCCAGGGGCACAGACAATTTAAAAAAATAAAGATGATAGTTTAATGTCTTTGTCTATATCACATTGTTTTACATCAAGCTATCATACTTGCAGTGTTTATTTTCCCCAAATGTCCAATCCCTTATCTATAGCTTTCTGCCTAGTTAGTTCTTATTCTTTCTTTTCCTTCTTTCTTTCTGTAAATATATTAATTAACCTTTTCTTTGAGAAGGAAGACAGAGAGACAGCACCTCAACAGAATCGTGATGCCACACTCCACCGTCAGCCTCAGCCAATCCCAGCTCATGGGGACCTCTGTGCCAGTGGACTAAGGGAGGTCTCTGGACACAAGCCTATAACCTTCCTCTGTGGTTAGTCTCTCACAGCAGTGCCACTGTCTTCACCAGAGCTCGGCTAATTTTTGTTCTCTTTCAAGAGGACTCATATTTCAATTCCTTTCTGAAACCTTCCCCACACATCCCTCTCCTGTTCTGAATAAGCAGATATCATTCCCTCTATAATACTTCTTTTCTTCATATATTTATCAGTACATGACATATATGGATTTGGTGGCAAATGCTGTGGGATTTGTTAGATAATCTTTGCCACCTGTGACTTTAATTGAGCTATTTGTTAGTTGATGATTCAAGCACATTGGCACCTTAAGAGGAACATTCGGAAAATAGAAAGACTTTAGGTCCAAAAGAGTGAATTACTAAAGAAGCCTTTTAAGCAAGAGAATGACATAATAGTGGTTTTGAGAAGGTGTGAGGTGATGGGAGAGGAAAAAAGGGGAAGGGGAAGCTGCAGTAATTCATCCTGCCAAGAAGATTCAGGGATTGTTTGAAATGAGGTCAGCAAAGGAGTGTATTGAACACCGATTCCAATCCCTGGGCCATCTAAACAAGGTGAGCCTTGTAAAGGTCATGGTGGGTTTCTTTGTAAGATACAGATTTACTCAGAATTGTGGAAAGCCATATTTTACTTATGATTCTGTGATTTGACAGTTTTAAAAATCATGTAGTTTAGAGTACAAAGAGCTTTTGATGACACTATTTTTTAGTGAATTCTGTCTTAATATTTTTATTCTATGTGGCATAACAAATTATAATGGGACCACTTTTAATCAACTTGTTTTTTTTTTTTCATCCTGTTAATTTCCATGTCTATTTGGGACATCCATTAAAGTCAATATCCTTAATTTAATGGAAGATTTCCTTTTGAAGTTGCTACATTTTTTCTGTCTAAATTAACACTGAGGATATGTAATGGATGTGTTAAATAGATAATGCTATTAATGGGAAAACTGCATAAATTAAATACAAGCCTGATAATTTTCAGAGCATCTGTTTTATTTTCAACAGTTTAAATTCTCTTATGCAGTGAACATGCACTCTGGGGGAAAAAAAATAGAAAAACAAAAAAAAAACAACTCTACCCTATATTGTTTAGTACTTTAATTTTATAATTGTGGAAAAAATATTAGTCATTAAAGTCTTAATTTTACTTTAATATGGATTTAGCATAGGGCAGATATAAGTTAATATTCAAACCCATGTGGGCAATGCTTTTGAACATTAACCCAGCGTTTGGGTAGACTTTTAGAAAGCAATATTATTTAAGAAAATTGTAATAAGGTGAACAGGAAATTCAGAAGTTTCTGGGAATCATATTTCAAATTTTTCAGATGTTTAAAGAAAATAAATACGTGATACTCTCTTTGAATTTGATACTTCTAAGGAGATAAAAACCAATTTATCAAAGCAAGCAGTAGACATTTTTAAAGATGATTGTGGTTTTCCACTTTGTTTTTGACATTTGAAGGTATTTAAAAGCAGAGCTTGTAAGATTTTAAACTATTGATCATATCTTTGTCAAGTATTGATTGATTTTACAAAATACGGGACTAGTCATTACATAATAGTGTATTGTAACCATAACACTTTTTCCCCTTCTCTATACAAACAACATGTATAATTCCTACTTATTTCAGTAATAAAATCTTTAGGAAATGACTCTCACAAAATATGTTCTTCGAGGCTCTCCTAAAAGGAGAGAGTCTAACAATACTTAGGATTCATTCATTTGATTACTCTGGAAGCATTTATGTGCACTCTGGGAAAATAATGCTCAATTTTGTATTTCCACGCCTCTCACGTCCTTGTCTATCACCTTCTCTCTTTTATGTATATAGACACACACACACACACACACACACACACACACACACACACGATGTGCAGCTTTTTGGCAAGCAAGCAGATGACTTTTATGTTCCCCATTCCATATGCTGAGAGACCAAACAATAAATCACAAAAAGGTTAATGAGCATCTAGGTGACCTGGAACCCCAAGGGTATTGATGTCTATTTGTGCTTTTAAATGTGGCCTTGGCTTTCTGCTCTATCTCTAGCTGTGGAAAATACCTCAAACTGCAGAGGAACCTGATGGAACCACAGGTGCAATGAAAATTATCATGTTTGGGTGATGAATTTGCTCACCCAATACCTATACTTTTCTTTTTTCTTTTTTTTTTTCTTTTTTTGAGAGGTTTTTGCTATAGGGTACATGTGCTCACTAGAAAGACAGAAAAAGACAGAGAGACGGAAAGCAAGAAATCACACCCCACCCCAGTGGAAATACCCACACCACAATCCCTTCTCCTCCATTCTACTCTTGAGATCTTGGGCACGCACGCACATGCACCCGGTGTGAGTTTAAGCCACTGGCCCCAGGATTCAAACCACGTTCAACTAAATGGGAGTCCAGTGACATAGCCATTATGCCAACTGCTGGTTCCCCAAATATCTATACTTTTTACAGGTAGAATTTATTTTAAGAATCAACAAAAATCATTCCAATTTGGAAAATATTTTGTAGCTCTGTGACTTTTTTCCTAGTGTAATTAAAAACTACAAAATAGGTAGTCAATCTAAACTTTCCAAGTGGCATTAGTAATCCCAAATGAGGAGGACTGCAGGTGGCATGGTGGTTAAGGTTGCTGGATTCCACATGGCCAACCGTGGTTCAAGTCCTGGACGTGGCAGTTTGCTTTTTCGCTTCCCCCCCCTCTCGTTCTCTCTGTCCATTTCTGTTCAAATTAAAATAAATAAATAAAGTTAAGTAAAATAATTATTTAAAAAAAAAATCTCAAACGAGAATGTGTCAAAGGCTTAGACCAAAAACTAAAAACCAAAAACAAAATCCAAACTTTTGTAAGTTATTGAATGAAATGTTATGATCTTTAGGTATTTATTTTTACTTTATTATTATAATGCAATACCTCTTAAGTTTTTAATATCATGATTCTTTCACAACATTCATTAAAGCCCTGGTGTCTAATTGTTAAATTGGTGATAAGGGAAACACAGGAGAGTTAACTAATAATAATAATAATAATAATAATAACAAGTTAACTAATAATAATAACATTAGTATTAAGTTCTTCTTTCCTGAAATTTCAAGACCCAGATAGCCTGGAGGAGTGTAGAGCTGGAAAAAAAGCACATATTAACAAAGACTTGGTGGCACTCACTATCCATGACTTCTGACCAATGAAGGTATCATTGCATGTGTCAAGCTCTGTGTGAGCCACTAAGGACAAGAGATGAGGATTAGTGTGTGAGACACTGGAAGTTTTTAAAATTATTTTATTTTTAATTTTATGTATTTTTTAACATAATTATTTTATTTAATTTTATTCATTCATTAATCTTGACTTGACCAGAGAGAGACACACACAGAGACAGAGACGGAGGCAGAGAGAAAGTGAGAAAGCCAGGTCCAGGACTTGAACTCTGTTCAGCCATGTGGGAGTGTCCAGTGCCTTAACCACTACACCACCTACTGGTCCCCTTATCATTATTTTTTAATTTGACCAGAGAGAAAAAGACAGAAAGAGAAGAAAAGTAAGAAAGCAAGCTGCGAGGTCCAGGACTCAAATCACCGTTGGTCATATGGGAGTCCAGTGCCTTAACCACCAGCCTACCTGCTGGCCCCAAGACACTAGAATCTTAACAGAAGTGAAAACAGGATAGTATCTAAATGTCAAGTTTGTCTGAAAAGAAAAAAAAAGAGAAATGTAAAAAAGAAAGGAAAGGAAAGGAAAGGAAACAAAAGGAAAGGAAAAAAGAAAAGAAAAGAAAGGAAAAGGAAAAAAAAGACAGGAAAGAGACATGAGAAAAAAAAAAAAAGAAAACTGTCAGTTTCCATGACCCATGTAAACCCACCCTGATTTATGCACAAGCAGAATTGCCTGACTCTAGATAATCTCTATCCTTAAAGTTTCCACATGGATTTGAATATGAGCTTACCCTCTGCCTTGCATAGTCTTTTCTGTACCACGCATTAGGTACCCACCTACACTCACTAGCATTGTTATTTATTCCAGGGGCTATGTTTAGAACTTTCCGAGCTGGATTATAAAATCCTATAAGGTTGCTACTTTTTATTCTTTTCTCTCCAAAGCATTGATCAGCCTCTTATACAATTGGTTCTAAATAAATATTTGTTAATATTTTTATAGAACCAAATATAACCTGATGCAATCATTACAAGCTCAGTAACTGTTCTCGAATAAATTTAAAAATATAACAGGTAATCGGATAAAATTAAATTCTAAGTCATATTATTATACAAAAAGGCTTCCAGAATAATGTTAGAAGCTTACATATTGATTCAAGGGACACAACTACATAAATAGAAGTAAGGTTTTAAAAACTTCTATGCATTTTGCTTGGTGTCCCCAGGCCTTGAAGAAGAGAAAAGCCTCCAGGCATCTCCAAGACATTCCTCCCTATGCTGGACCTCCTCTCTGTGGGCCTGGACTGAAAGGGAAGCAGGTTAGCTTTGCTTGTACACAGCTCTTTTTTTTTTCTTTGTGGAGAGACTTTTGCTATAAGGTGTGCACACTCACTAGAGAGACAGAGAGAGACAGAGAGCAAGAAATCAGCCCCCGGGGGGATGGCAATGCTACAATCCCTTCTCCTCCACTCTCCTCTTGGGATCTTGAGCCCACATGCACACACACCTAGCATGAGTTTTAAACTGCTCGGTCTGGGACTCGAACCACAGTTGACTAAGTGAGAGTCTGTCAACGTAACCGTTATGCCATCTTCTGTGTACATCGCTTTTGAATGGAGACATTAGGAAGGTTGTGGATCCTTATCATGAATGTGGTACCAAATCGAAGAGCTATATAAGTATAAAGATAAATAGAGATGTAAGTAAGGGAAAAAGAGATTTTTTTTTTTAGTATTTTTCTCTGGGGCAGAACTGTTTACATGTGTTCAACTTTCTTAAGCTTCTTTTTGTTTTATTTCTTCCATGAGATATAGATATAGAAAGAGAAACAGAGAGAGAGGTAAATTCTCCAGTAAGGTCTCCATGCTACAATCCATCCTGGCCTCAGCCAGTCTAGGTTATGGGTACACATAATCAGCATTTAAAGGAGGCCTTGGAACACAAGCTCAAGACCTTCCTGTGGAGTCCAATTGTGTTACCATTGCACTTCCTCTGGCCCAACATCTGTTCACATTTTATGATGAGATTTCATTTGAGTTCCTCACATGTAAATGACAATTCCCTTCCTGAGAACTTCCAAAATAGGTATTTAAATGGTAAACCCATAAGCCATTGAGTAAGGAACAGATAACCTACTTTTATATAAAGAGTAGAGGCCAAATACAAACAAATAAATATACATTTATTCTATCCTCAATTATTACTCTCAGGGTTAAGTCTGTTAAGTGAAAAAGCACTATACTCTTATTAAATTAAAATCCTAATTACTCAAATCATCTTTTGGTTTTTATAGTTGCCAAAAAATCTTCCAAACTGAATATTTTAGAGTCTCAAGGAACTATCATAGCATAAAAATATAGGGTATTCTAAAAAATAAACAAATAAAGCAAGCAAAAATGGAAGAAGGATAAACTGAAGAAAGAAGGTAGGAAGGAAGAATGAAAGGAAAGAAGAAAGAAGGAAGCAGATATCAGAAGAAGAGAAAGAAAAGAATGTTGGAGGAAAAAGGAAATTAAAAAAAGGAAGAACTCTTGTTATAAGAAAGTACGTAGACACAACTGCATAATTTAAAATTTTATATATCTGTAAAATTTATTTTATAGATATATAAAATTATTGTGTGTACACACACACACACACACACATACACACCTAGAGACATGTTTAGCTCTAGCTCTAGCTGCTAGACTGATTTATGGAGAGCAAAGCTTAGTAGCAAGAACACACACAGGAAATGAAACTCCCCTTGTCTTCCAGCATTCAGGAGATAGGAGAGCTCTCGCTGATAAAGAGTAAGGGGGTCTTAACAATCCCAGCAAATCAATCACGGGAAAAGGCCAAATTTTGAATCCAGTAAAGAGGGCAGAGTGGATAAGTATCTTAGCTCCCTTACTTCACTCTGCCCTTGAGCTAATGGCTTCACATCCTCTATCAGCATGCTGTGCTCTCATGTTCATTCTTTAAACAGGACTAGGCAAGGTCACTGACTTACATCTACAGAGAACTTGTCAGGGCGGAAGGAACAAGTCCAAGGTATGCATTTTGAAATAATTTTCTATAATGTAGCACATACTCCTTTGTTCTATACTTCCACTTCTTAGAAACAGTTATGTTCAAAAGCAAGTACGATACTTATCAACAGAGAGCCTACTTCCTGAGAAACCTTTATTTTTTTCTATTTTAAGCACTTAGTACTCCTATATAGCAACAGTTCAATGCAAGTTCAACCTTTGCATCTTTGAGATGGCCGATTATAAAATAATTGTTTGCTAATTGCAATATTATCTCACAGAAAATGTAACTTGTGTATTATAAAATATATTATAGAGCCATAAAATTTTGAGCTTAAATAGCAGAGCTATCCATCTGTTTTTTACTCAAACATCCTCTTAAATGTTCAAAATATGAAAGTTAAATATGTATATACAGATATATATTTATGTTTATTTATATATATATGTATATATATCACATTCCTCAAATTTTCTATTCTTTTTCTCTATCAGCATTCATTAGGAAAGGAGTGAATGGGGAATACGCTCATAGTTACATTATTAAAATCCAAGCCACTAGAGAATGGTAATTTGGACATTTTCTAGCTTCAATGGAGCTTAGTGCACTGCTAAAATTTCTCCCTTCATATGTAAAAGCAGATGATCTCATTTTCTTAAGTGACAAATGGATTCTGTGCAGTATAGCTCCTTCGTAGTGAACTTTACAAATGACTCACACCATATATGACTGGTGTAATTACATTTACATTTGCTTGTCATATTTACTCTAAAATGTCACTGAGTACTTTTTAAAGTAGCTCTATATGGCATACCAAAGATGAGAAAACTGAAGCTATCATTTCAAATTAATTTCAATCCTGATTAGGCCCATAAGAAAAATGAATCAAATTCATTTTCTAGGGTTAACTGGAATATTTCACTTGGGATTTTTTATTTTTCTCTTTCTGTCTCTCTCACTGTGTCTCTCTCTCTCTCCTCTCCTGGAAGAATCATTACCTCAAAGTCACCCTAAAAGCTAATTAACATGTTGGAAAGATGTGGTATTTTACTTGGAAAGGTCACATGGCATAGTGAAAAGAGCACTAAACTCATAATTAGTAGTCCAAGGTTCAAAGCTGGGCTCTCCTCCTGTCTAGCACCTCTTCAGCACTGCTCACTGTTAATAAGCAATGGGACTTTGGGCGAAGTGGCTAAGTCTCCTTTCCCTCAATCCATCCCTCTCATTTTCAAGCATTTTTTATAATGACCAAAAGAGAGTAGTGGTGTGAAACACTTAGAAAAAAATAATAAATTCATGAGCAAATGAGACCAGCAGTGATGATACAGTGATAGTGGAAGGCTCTGTGATACGGAAACCTGAAAGTCCCAGGTTCGTATCCCAAGGTCTCTCTGTACATGCTAAGTGCACATGCATGTGCCCGTGATCCTGGCTGGATGAGGCTGGGAAGAGGATCAGGGCATGAGAACCCTGCTGGCACTTCTTTCTCTCTCTTCTCTCTTTCAGAAGAAATAAATAAACTTTTAACAATTCATACGAATGAGATTTTTGTAAATGTGTTGAGTTAAAACCATTTTCTCCTCAATTCTCCCGGGATCTTGGGCTCACACACACACACACACACACACACACACACACACACAGATGTGCCTGGAGTGATTTTCAAGTCACTGGTCAGCCATGTGGAAATCTAGCAATGTAACAGCTATGTCATCTGCCTGGCCCCAGCATAATTTTGGAGACTGCTGACAATTAGAGAGATCAAAGTTCCATTCATTAGCAAATTCTGAGTAGCTAAGGTTAAAAGAAGCTATAAACATTTGAATTCCCGGGCCAGCAGGAGGTGTGATGGTTAACTTGCTAGACTCCCACAGGGGTGATCCAAGTTTCAGACCTGCTGATTTGAAAATCATGCTGGGTATATGCGCATGTGGACAAGGGAGTAAGGACAAAGGATTGTGGTATGGCCATCCACTCTGGAGTGGAGGGTGGTTTCTCATTTTCCCTCTCTCTGCCTCTTTTCAGTGACCACACATGCCATATGGCAAAAACCTAAAAATAAATAAATAAATAAATAAAAGTACAAAAATCAAATGTCATTTTATTCATAGAGCAATCCAATTCACTGTATTTCAAAACAGATTTTTTTTTTCATCTTTGGACAACTCCAATTATTAAAGACCCCAAAGTACTCTTTCTACAAAGCTGATAAATATTGGTCATATCAGAAACCAGGAAAAACAACCTTTTCTTTTACTATACTAATTCATTAGATAATATTATTTCATCATTTTGTTTCTGGACAAGTTAAATATTATTATTTCAACCAAATTTATGTGTATTGTTAATTAGACATCATTTTAGCTGCTCCCCTCCTAATTAATTCTGACTTATCTACATTTTTTCCATTGCGATATTTGAAATAGCATATCATAATTCATAGTACAACTGAGTATTATAGAAACTAATAAAACCCCTGAAGCCATTTTTAAACTTTTACTATGGAAAATATAAATGTAAATATAGATATTTTCAATAGTGAAGTAGAGTAGTGTAATATTCCCTATATATCCTCTACTGCCCAGCTCCAACATTTTATTTTTCTCTTTTTTTTTTTTTGGAGATATTTTTGCTATAGGACATGTGCACTCGCCAGACCAACAGAGAGAGACAGAGAGACAGAAAGCGAGATATCACCACACCACAATCCCTTCTCCTCCATTCTCCTCTCGAAATCTTGGGCACGCACGCACATGCGCCCAGCGTGAGTTTAAGCCACCGGGTCCGAGGCTCGAACCGCAGTTGACTACGTGGGAGTCCAGCGACATAGCCATTACACTAACTGCTGGTCCCCAACATTTTTTTTAACCTACACACCAGTTTGGTTCTTATAAGCCATGAAGTTAGTTGACTATTATCTATAAGGTAATTAAGAGAGAATATGGAACTATTCTGCTGATAGTGCAATGGTTACATCCCTGGACTCCCATGTACTGGACCGTGATTTGAGACCCAGACCCGGCGGCTTAAACCTCACAACAGGCACATGTGCATGCATGCAGTGCATGCATGCCCAAGATCCTGAGAGAATGGAGAAGTTTAGAGGATAGCATGGCCGTCCCCACTGGGGGACAATTTCTTGCTTTCTGTCTCTCTGTCTCTTTGTCTCTGTTCATGCTCCCTATAGCAAAAAATCTCTTTAAAAAAGTGAGAGAGATTATAGGGCTTTAGGTGTGCCATATTAAACTAGGAATTACACTAGCACGCTCATGTGTGTGGTTCTGAGAAGAAATAAACAGTGCATGCCTTAGAATTTCACTCTTGCACAACACAGAGAATGAATTACAAAGAGTATAGTAGAGACATAAATGTCCCCTCCTCAAAGATGTCCCCATCCCAATCCCTAGAACCTATTACCATGTTAGGCAACATGGCAAAGAAGAGTTTAATTTAAACATGGAATTATGCTGAAATTCTTAATCAGCTGATGTTAAGTAAGGAGATCATCCTGCAGTATTTGGGTGAACCCAGTATCATAATCACATATGTGTGAAATGAGGAAGAGAGTCAGAAGAACATGTACCTATGGAAGAAAGACACCAAGAAACACTGTACCACAAGTTAGCTTTGGAGACTGTATGGAGCCATGAGCTAAGGAAGGTAGGCACCCCCAAAAAGGTGAGAAAAAAAAAAAAAAAAAAGAAAAGAAAAAGAAAAAGAAAAAGAAAAAAGAAATAACATTAACTCTGATAAAGCCTCCAGAAGAAATTTAGCCTTGTTCTCACCTTAATTTAGCCCAGGGAAATCTGTGTTGGACTGCAAGTCTTTAAAAGTATGAAATAGCACATTTGAGTTTTAATCCATTAAGTTTTGAGGACTTGGTAACAGTAACTATGGGAATCTAAAGCAAGAGAGCTAACTCTAATGTTAATTATGTTTCCCAGAAAATTTTCTGGTACTTTAGATACAGTTTATGCCAGACTTGATAAGTGTGTCTTTTATATAGTCATTGCTATAGTTGATTTAAATGTCTCAAAGTACAGAACCAGCCATGTGATATATCATATAGTGGTTAAAGAAGTGATTTTGAAGTTAAACTTACTGGGTTCAAATTGTGACTTTAAAACCTTATTTAAA
>NW_006159809.1:837909-846501 GCF_000334495.1 Tupaia belangeri chinensis | reverse complement strand
CGCTCTTTTCCTCAGTTTTTAAATTTGAAGAATATGTCACAGATTATATTAATTGTGAATGTAAGAAAATATACATAAAGCATGTAGCAGTGGTTTGCTTAGAGTTATAAACAATTAATTAGAATGATTTAGATAACTAGAAATTATTTATACATTCCTGTAAAGTTTTTCTCAAGTAGAAACTGAGTTCCTAAGTCTAGCTCATATTAATTATATTGTCAGCTAAGAAAATATCAGAAGACTTTCCAAATGTCTGGCTGCAATCCAGATCCTGTCTGCAGTGTCTCTAATATCCCTTAATCTATTAAGCTACTAACCCTATTAAAAGAAGAAATTGAATTAGTCTGACATGACTTAGTCGTTGAACCTATACTGCAGCTGAGCGGTATCTGTTCCTTCTTTCGGGTACTCACTAATAAGTTCATTTATAATTGGTTCAAGAATTTCATCTGAAATCAATGTCAATCTCATATGGCTAGTATTTTCACAATGCCCCTTTATTCTCTCTATTGCTTCATTCCAGAAACCCATGTGTAGTATTTCTTGTAAAGAAGCTCACAGTCTAGCAAGAGTCATTCTTGAGGTTTTCAAACCCCATCTTAGTCATGTTTTCTGAAGGTTCGAAGCGTGGTACAGGTCACAGGTCTTACATTTGAGTCTTATCTGGAGCTCACATCTGTTACCATTTGGCAACAACACTTCTGTCCTTCCTTCCTTGCTGTCACCAAATCCTGCTGGTGAAAAATAAGCTAGTAATGTATTTCTTAGAAAAATAATGAAGGTAGATTTAAAAATTGGTAGGAAGTTTCACATATCAACTTTTTATGTAGCTCAGCTTTTGTGGTAAAAGAAAGGACTGGACCAGCCATCGCATGGTGGTTAAAGCAGTTGAATTCCACATGGCCAACAATACAGTTCAAATCCTCTATCTGGCACCTTGGAAAACACACTAGGCTCACGTGCATGTGTACCCAAATTTCTGAGAGGAGAATGGAGAAGGGATTGCAGCATGGCTATCCCTTCTGGGGGATGATTTCTCACTTTCTCTCTCTCCCTCACTCTCTCTGTCTCCCATGAGTACATATCCTTTGTGGCAAATTTTAAAAAAAAGAAGGAAGAAAGGCTGATTTGGTAAAAAGGCTGTCAATTTGTGATATTCTCAACTGCTGAAATCTCAGTAGGAAAAAAATGGACAGAACATAAATTCTATACACACATACACAGACACACACATGTCTGTATATGTATAAACATTCAAACACAGTTAGCCTTGCATGAGTGGGAAAGTTCATACAAATGAATGAACTAGAAGTCCTGACATAGATAAACATGTTGAGGAAAACATAATTTTATGCAAATAAAGTCATGAAAACATCAAGCACAGAATGAATGCAAGAAAGAAAAGTTTGTCCACTTAGTTTGTGTGTTTTCTGGCTTTTGTCATGCTACATAAACTACTTAAATTTAAGAGGCATGTGAAAAAATAGCAAAGAAATTTTATTCACATTGTGATCATTCGCTCTTTCTTTATTCCTTTCTTCTGAGTACCTTGTCCTTATGTGGTCTCCTGCATATCATAAAATAATGTTTTTAAATCCTTTAAGTGGCTTCCGAAACTGTGCTTTATTTTTTACCCCACTGTTCAACAAGCAAAATTCACACTCACTTGGGAATTAATAGATAACACTTTCTCGTAACACAAATAGTTTTCTGCTATGAGTTTCAAGTGGGAAGGATACACAACTGTTATCACAACTATGTATGATAGTTGGTTAGTGGGACTTCTCATAGTATACGTTCTCATTTTCCTGGAAAATAATATTGTTAATATTGGTAACATTAGATGACAGCACATATCATAAGTCTAAATATGTCTAAGCTGGTAATTACATTTCTTTCATCTGTAAAATAGTTTTATTTCAATCTCATGTCTTTTCCTTAAACATAGAAAGTTGTGGGGAAAAAAAGACAACTAAATTTAAAATTCTAATGGACAGAAGACATATTTACTCTTATTAAGTGCCTATGAATCACTGAAAAGATTCAATACATCACAAGCGTTAAATACATTTTGAAAAATCCCATTATTTCCAAGTCAGATGGTCTCTGATGCTATTTCTCTAGTATGCTGGTGATGACATATTTTCTCAACATCTCACTAGAAGTTAATGGTGGAGTTAAGGATGTAATTTATGTTTCCTGAGCCCTTTTCTGTTCCTTCCTCCTTAACGCAATGCTTGCCTGTATGATTTCACTGTAGTGAGGAAGAGGTGAATTTTCAAGAAATTAGAAAAGGAAGAAATCAAAGGAAACTGGATGTTGATAATCTCAACAGTCCTTGAAGTCTGCTTATCTCCTACTAAACAGGCAATTCACTCAGAAGCTGGGGAAACCTTAATACACTCATCAAAGCCCTTTTTACAATTACAGGGATATTAAAGAAAGTGCCCAACAGTGAGAGGTGAATCTTAAGTAGTTAAAGATTGCATTTTGATGATGAAGATAAGAGCAATAATACTTAATGCTACTATAGAGCCTTTATTCCTGGAGGCTCAGAGTCTTTAACTAAAGGTCAAATGATATAAACCTCTGATACCTGCAAAACTGGGCTAGAAAACTTTAATCTAATATCATTTTGTGGGTTTTTTTTTCTGCCTTTTTATTTTCTTGCAATAGAAACAAATGTAATACCTATCTGAGACTGTTCTAGCACAAATTTTCTTTAAAATGTAATGAGGATACTTTCAACTTGTAATAAAAGCAAATGCCTTTGTGTTACCTTTAAATAATTGTTGAGTGTAATTAAATCTATGTAGATTTAATTCCATCCCTAATACGAAATAGGAAAATTCTATACAGCCTATAGAAATAATAAACAGTATTGGAGCATGAGGAATTGCAAGCAAACATCAGAGAAATTCCTTAAGAAACATTAAAAATGGAAGAGGATAAACAACACATATCTCCAAGTATTCTGTGCCTTCCAAATTTTATCAATTAAATAGAGCTCAACATTCAGAATATAGGGTAAGATAAGCCATATTGTTTGGCAGCATTAATAAAATCATGTAAAACTAAGCTTAAAGAAGTAATGTAAAAGGCTACATTACCAGACAAAATAGTAAAACAAAATATTTTCCTTAAAAATCAGTAACTTTTTTCATATACATATAAACATCTAACATTATATTTTATGTATGCTAAATTGAATCAGATGAGGTTAATGGTAAGAATGTAATCTAATAAACCTTGGGAAGATTATATTCTTGTACATAGAAAATGTATGTTTTCTATTATTCACAGAGTTAAAAGAATGTTGTGGACTAAGTATTTTGACCAAATGTTTCAGTTTTGTGAATGCTAAGTTATAAAGTAAACGTTTGAAGGAGTTAACACTTTACTCTTCATACTTACCTTAGCGAAAAAATACAGTAAAATGAAAAAATGCTTTTCAATACAGAAAATACAAAGTAGTCAAAACTTATATTAATAAATTACTGTCATCTTTATTATATTGATTTTAAGATAATCTTACTTAAAATTGTACTTACTAGTGATCATTCTCATTATCAAATTAAAACTATTTAAAATCTTAACATCATAAAACTAACTTAGTTGATTAAAACATTAAATATTAGCTAATGTTTTGGTCTTTGAGGCCAGCAGGTGGTGGGGTGGTTGGATTGCTGGACTCACACCTGGCCAACAGTGGTTTGAGTGCCAGACCTAGTAGCTTGCTTTCTTACTTTCCTTCTCTCTCTTTGTCTCTCTCTGATCAGATTAAAAATATATAATAATAATAAATAAATTTAAATAAATAAAAACATTTTTGGTCTTTAAACATCTGTTATTTTAGCATTATAAAATGCAATTTTTTTTCTCTATTGGCAGTTTCTTCTTTCACTATAACTCACCACCAACAAAATATATGGAGGGAAGGAAGCATGAACAAATATAATAGTCACCTTGTAGAAACTACACAGTGATATATAAGACAAACAGCAGAAACTAAAAAGTGATCCTCTATTTTAAATTGGTATCTTGATAGAAGTCCTCAATTTAGTCCAGACTTTATAATAGCAGTCATTAAATAGCAATAGGAAAAATTGCAACCAAAGAAATAGTTATAATATACATTGTCTTATTTTAGGGGAACAATGATACTAATTGAACATTATGGGATACCTGAAAGGAAATTTATTCAAGATCTATCTTATTAAATATCTTAGATGTGCTTTATAAAGAGGAAGAAGTTTCATGTACTCTGCAAATACTGTCCTCAGAATTAAAGGATGTTCACATAGTAAATTATTCCCCTCTTCCCTTCTAGGCTGGGAGTGTAAAATCACTTATTTCTGTCCTATTTGGCTTCTTTATCTTTGCCCCAATAGAAAGAGTAGATAGGGAAAAATAAACCTAGTGCTATGTTCAAGGTCACAGTCCCAAAACAAGTCCCCAGTGGACCATTCAGTGGGTGAGTGAGTGTAAACTATGCAGTGCAGCACCCTTGCACAGATAGCCATGCAGGTTACAGAGGAGACAAGAAGAAAGGGACGCACAATAGAAATTCAGGAAAGAAATGTAGCTTGTTTCTTGGCTTGTTTGCTTCACACTGTGTTGTTCAAAATGTAAAGAACTAAACGGTT
The DNA here is from genome assembly GCF_000334495.1 of Tupaia belangeri chinensis. Classification (NCBI taxonomy): domain Eukaryota; kingdom Metazoa; phylum Chordata; class Mammalia; order Scandentia; family Tupaiidae; genus Tupaia; species Tupaia belangeri. The sequence continues at coordinate 841,855 of NW_006159809.1, read as the reverse complement.
TAGAAGAGAATGATATATCCTAGAACAACAGGAATTCTAATGAAATCTATTACAAATTGGGAACTCATTAGAATTCTTGGTCTAGAATATTGTCTAATATATACATATATATATAATTTTACATATTATGTATGTGTATACATATGTATATATCAGACAATGCACACGTATGTGTATATGATCTTATTAAAAAACAAGAATCTGTAAGAAGCAATATATTTATATCTGATCACTGGACAAATCTGTTTTCTGGACATTTTTCAAAGAAAAACAGAAACTACAAAACTATTTTTTTTTTTTTTGGAGAGGTTTTTTTTTTTTTCACTATAGGTCGGGTGCGCTCGCCAGACAGACAGAGAGAGACATAGAGACAGAAAGCGAGAAATCACCCCCCAGGGGGGATGGTCACGCTGCAATCCCTTCTCCTCCATTCTCCTCCCGTGATCTTGGGCACGCACGCACACGCGCCCGGCGTGAGTTTTAAGCCACCGGGTCCGGGACGCGAACCGTGGTCGACTACATGGGAGTCCAGCAACATCGCCATTACGCTAACTGCTGGTTCCCAGAAACTACAAAACTATTAGCACCTAAATTAAGATACTGCTTTGTGGTAAGGAAAAAATAAAAGACAAAAGACTGAATTAAGGAAGAAAGAAAAAATATATATAATGTTACTGCTCTGTTAACTTCTTTTCCATATCATCTATCATCCTAGGGTCCCTGACTTACTGAAGGGAGCAAACCTTCTCAATGAGCAGTGTTGAAATAAGAGATAAATATACTTTTTTTTTTGAGAGATATTTTTGCTATTTATAGGGTGAGTGTGCTTACCAGAGAGACAGAGAGACAGAAAGCGAGAAATCAGTACCCAGGGGAGATGGCCAAAGAGCAATCCCTTCTCCAATCTCCTCTAGGGATCTTGGGCATACACACACATGTGCCCGGCGTGAGGTTTAAGTCACCGAGTCCAGAATCTGAACCACTGTGGACTATGTGAGGGTCCAGCAATGTAACCATTACGCCATCTGCTGGTCCTTATTTTAGTCGTTTTATGTCATTAAAACTGTATTTTCTTACTGTATTGTGCCCCAAACTAGTCGTGCAATGTGTGCATGGCAGGTATCTATATGTGTTTCATGTATCTTTATGTACCTGTGTATGTGTATGTGAGTGCACACCAAAAAACAATGGTTCTTTTTTTCTTTATTTGTGGAAACAAAGATGTAATATATTATATTTTTAAGAGATATTTTTGCTCTAGGGTGCATGCAATTGCTAGAGTGACAAAGAGTGAGAAATCACCCCCCAGGGGGAATAGCCACACAGCAATCCCTTCTCTTCCATTCTCCTCTCGGGATTTTGGGCACGCACGTACATGCACCTGGCATGAATTTCAAGCCTATACGTCTGGGATTCAAACCGTGTTTGGCCATGTGGGAGTCCAGTGACAAAACCATGCTATCTGCTGGTCTGTATTTATAGTTTTTAAAATAATGCATAGCCAGCTGTGGTGGCATGGTGTAACACATGCCCCACAGTTCTCTGGCCATAAGACAAGGTCCTGGCTTTACATTCTGAAGCCGCCCTATGCATGCTGGGGACATGCAATTGTGTTTATGATCCTGGCTGAGGCCTGGGTTGGATCATGGCATGAGGACCTTATTTGGGTGCCGCTCTCTCTTTCTTACTTTCTCTGTCTCCCTCTCTCATGGAAGAGAAAAAAAAAATTAAATAAACTTTCTTCTTCAGATGGCATTCATATATGTGTAATAACAAATTTTCAGTTTATAGTGACTGTTTTTAGAAAACCTTGAGAGAAAACAATACTCATAGCTTGAGTTTTCACTTATATTAAGAGCCATTTTTTTTTTTTTTTGGAGAGGTTTTTGCTATAGGGCACATGAGCTCACCAGAGAGAGAGAGACAGAGAGACAGAAAGTGAGAAATCACCCTCCAGGGGGAATGGCCATGCTGCAATCCATTCTCCTACATTCTTCTCTTGGGAACTTGGGCACACACACATGCGCCCAGCATGAGTATAAGCCACCAGGTCTGGGACTCGAACTGCAGTCAACTACATGGGAGTTTAGCGACATAGACGTTACGCTAACTGCTGGTCCTTTAAGAGCCATGATTAAAATTAGGTTATGAACTATCAATATCATTGTTTCCCTGTTAAAAATGATTGGAATTTACCTAATTTTCAGACAGAGTAAGAATGCATGTATTTGGCAAGCATGTTCATGTAAATTAAGTATGTTAATTTGGTATCACGAACAATGATGAAAGTAAGTAGTGTCAAAAAAGAGGAAGGTTCATAAATAGCAACCTGTTTGTGTTTGACAAGATATTGGAGGAATGAAAGCAGATATAAAGCTTAAAGACAGTCTTATATATGTCTTCAGACTCTAACTGCATGGAATTTATCTTTGAGTGGGCAGGCGAGTGCACATTAATGGATACCAGTGAGACACTTTTCTTGCCCTACTTGTAACAAGACTCGAGTGTGACCTGAATGGCTCCCTGGTGCTTGGATTTATATTCTTCTCAGAGGCATTGGATATTGTATTTCACTACAAAAAGCTAAAAACATTGCAATCATTATTTATAAATCTTTTAGAAAAATGCATTTTCTTAGCAGCAACTATGGCAACAGGGAACTGAAAATGACACTGGAAAAGAACTGAGCTCAGTAGCAACGGGTAACACACACAGGATTTATATTTTTACCACTGTCTATATTTTAAAATTGGAAAAATTAAAACAAGCACTCAATATAGATAGTATTTCCTGTATTTAATCCACGAGTTGCATTTAAGAAAAATTTAAATATTATAAAGTAACTTCATATAACCATCAAGAAAAATATATAAACATAAAATAGCATTAACTCAATCAAAATCATTTTATTTCTAAGGGACAGTCAACTTTTCATGTTTCCAATAATACTAGTAAATATTTCTGGCCATAACACTTAGATTGCTGTTACAAATTTAACAAACTTTCTGAACATTAAGCTATGGTCATTCTTTTTAAGTGTGTAATTTACAGCAAACATGATTTCTTTTCTTGGACATATTATACTTTAAGGACATTATCTACAGTACTGTTTTATATTACATTAAATACAGAAGTAATATTTTTTTCCTTAGCAGTCCCTTTTTCTTACCTATCATTTTATTAAGAGCCTATCTTTGGCATTTTCTTGCATTCAGAATTTTTCTTACTACTCTAAGAAAAATTGAGAGCCTGTATCACTTAAAGAGATAGTTAGGCTTTCTAATATTGACCTGCACTTTTAGGCCTACACTAGCAGGTCCAGTTAAGTTCTTTCTTCAAGAATAATATGTTTTTTAAATTTTATTTATTTCTTGCACGAGTGAGAGAAACACTACTCGTCAGATCTTAATGCCACAATCAACCCTGAGTTTCAGCCAGCCTGGATCATGGGCATGTATGTGCCTGGCTTATTCAGGAAAGTTTCTGAATACAAACTTTCTCATGTGGGCCTGACTAGCATGGTGTTGTGGTTTTAGTGGTGTGCCACTATTTGGCACCACCAAGAACAATATTTGCAAATGACATCCCATTGTATGATTTGACCATCACTGTATTGGTTGGCTAGAGCCACTATAGCAAGTACTACAGATCGAGAGGCTTAAACAACAGAAATATATTCATAGTTTCTTATAGTTCTGGATGCTTAGAAGTCCAAAATGAAAGTGTCAGTAAGGTCAAGTCCATCCGAGGGATGTCGAGAAAGAGTTGGTCATGTGAGATCTACCTCCTCAATTACTAAGCCACAGGGCCACCCCATCGTGATTTTAAATTTGGAAATTTACTGCCACCTGGGTTTGCTTCAGTAACAGCACTTCTGGAGTGAGCTGGACTAGCACTGGCCCTACCTCATTCTCCTGTGTCCTGGGTATCGTTTTACTCACATGGA